>NC_079362.1:42378829-42647513 GCF_029582105.1 Oenanthe melanoleuca
GAGGTTGGCCAAATTTCCTCTGAGGGCTACTCACAGCTAATGACTTATTTGAAAGCAATGTCTGCACTGGACATGCCTTTGTGCTCCCCAGTTCACCTCCTTTTTTGCCAGCAGCCAATGTCTGCTGAAGCTGCCTGCGCATTCTGTTTTTTGTTAGGAGGTTTCTTTGTTTCTTACAAAATGCTTGAGCTTCCCCCACCTCACCTTCCTTCCAGTTTTTAATGCTGTGATCAGCTGTAATGACAATGATGTCCCAAATGGAGTAACTGGATACGTGATGTGTGGAAGTGGAATGGGTGCTCATTCACTGAGAGGGCCTGAAACCAGATGAGTGTGGATTTCGGTTATCACCAGCTCTTCAGTCTCCCTGGGGAAGGAGGAGTATTGCCTTCACAGTGGCATGAGAAAAAGGGGTTAAACGCTAGAGAAGAATACTGTAAAACTTCCACTTATACCATAAAGTATTTCCTTTATGATGTTCTCAAGATGTGTTCCCCTAGGAAACCAGAAAGATACAAAATGTGTAATACATTTGTAAGGTGTAACATTAAAAAAACCTATTAATTACCCCTGCAGATTCGTTACTGCAGTCAGTTCAGGGTTCTGCTTGCAAGACTCTGCACTTTGTTTGTAGTTGTTTGTATGCAGTTAGAGTGAAGCAAAAATTAATTCATCATTTTAGTTCTAGGGGTGTATTTGAGGCTTGAAAGAAATCTGTCTCATTTCTAGTGCTGTCTGTGAATGGACCAGGGAAGCTGTTTGACAGGTATCTGCATACCAGCATTTGATATTTAATTCCTTTATGTTTCTAGAGTAAGTTTCATAGTTATACTGGTTAGTTGACTCTTGTCTAATTAGGTTTCAGAAACTGTTGTCGTTATCATTCTAGTACAGAGATCATAGAGAGCTCTGAAGCATCAACAGCAAAAGAACACAAACAGAAGAGATCAAGGAAACAGCTTGAATGGCTTCCTCAGGAGTAAATAACCCAACACAGAAAGACCTCAAATAGCTTTATGGGAAAAATATTATTCTCTTCATGTGTAAGAAGAACCAACATGATTTGCTTTTCTTTCTTATTTTTAAATCATCACAATCTATATGAAAATGTTCTTTCTTTGGCATGAATGAAGGATTTATAAAAAGGTAGTAAAGCAAAGAGATTTTCTGTTCAGTCATTTGTGTTTTTCCCCTGGAAGAAGTGCTTCATCATATCTAGACTAAAGTTTGAAACTGGAGTGAATATCATTCTTGGAAGCAGTCGCCAACCATTCTTGAGGAAAGAATGTACCAAAATGCTACAAAACAGTTGCTATTCTTAGTCTTTAATTTCAGATAATAATATTTACCATCAGAAATGTTACTTGACATAAATAGTTGATCATAACAAATATGCTATTATTCATGTGACTTATTTTCAGTAAATTCTTATTTATACTAGTTTTGGTATAGCGAAGCAATTCACTTACAAGCATTTTCACATTCCAATAAAGAAAATGCTATACTGTGTACTTTCAGCTCCTGGATGGAGCCTTTTTTGTATGAGTGGTAGGGCAAAAGTATATATCAGTCTTTCAAAATAGAGCTCACAAACAGAACAGAATAAATATTATTAAAAAAAAAAAAAAAACTTTGGAAAGTGTGTTTTCATGTTTTTTGCACTTAGTTGATGCTAACATATTGTTAAACAAATTACATAATATACTGGTTTGTATTGGTATTTCACATGGATGCAAATGCACATCCAATATACTCTGAGTACTACAGTACTTCTTTAAAACACAGATTAGAAAACAGGTCACAGACTTTCTAACTATACGTTATGAAAGCAGAACATGCAAACTATAAGGCTTTGTGTGCTTGGTAAAGACAGCTGTTGTTTTGTTGGTGCGTTCTTGTGCATGATAGTTATGTTTGATGATGGAACTTACGAAGAGAGAGATATTCACCTTTTGCAGCTTTCTGTAGGATAGAAGAAATTTAGCCTTTGGCATGGGGGAAACATGATGGCCAAACTCTGTTGTGGTATGTTAGACATGAGGGCCACTTTTTCTGAAGATACAGAGTTTAAAGTAGTAAAGGTATTTTGTTCCCTTCCATGATAAAAGTAAAGAGAAAATATTGCAATTTTGAATGCTACCAGTATTTACCCTTGCTTTTGATTAATCATGATGGTTTATACTGTCCATGAAATGGTGTCTCTTAAGAGTGGCTAGGAATAGGAGTTGTGTTTATCTGTTCATAATCCCTCTGAGTAATAGAAGGTGAAAGAAACTTGAAAGACTTAATTATTAGGGAAGTAAATTTTATGTATTTTCCTTAATAAAAGTTTAGAGTTAACACAAGCCTTATCTTGCAATGCAGGGAAACTTAAATCTCATACTGAAATTTCTGGAGAATCCTCTTGGAGACCTGCAGGACCAGTAGGGTTATATGGCCTCTCTCAACATTTTCAGTCCAACTTAGGGGCAGAAGTGAAGAACTGTAGGTGGAATATGAAGGAAACATAAAGGATTTAAATCCTAAACCCTGTCTCTATCCAATTAGTAGTTAAGGGAGTTTTCACAGAAAAATCAGGTGGCATTCAGCATATTATTACCATTGTCTTTTGATAAATAGCTTACAGAAAACATACATGTGAATTTATAGATAGTTACGTACTATACTGATCTCAAGATAATAAATGATGGATTCTGACTTGCTTGTGCCTTGGAATCTACTTGAGTCTGCTTTCCAACACTCATATAAACATTCATTTGAAATTAATCACACACAGGTTTCTAAAGACAGATTTTGACTTCTCTGTTCAAGGAAGGTAAGAATTTGTATGATACCTTCTTTTACAAATGCTGATATTTGCTTCTGGTTTTGTTTACAATATTTCCGTGGAAGAACAGTAGCTAACAGTCTGATTTTAAACAGTTTGCTGTTAGATTGAGTTGTGAGTGACATCAAGAAAGTATTTTTGGGGGTGAAGTTTGATTTGTGATACTTTTTCTGCATAAATGAGTTCTTTAGGCTGAATTTGTCAAAGTTGCACCAAACCATATAAAATGGAAAATTAAGCACAGACTGGAAAAAGTTAATTCTCTTTAGGGAGTCTGTGGTTTACCAGAGGGATGCTTTCAAGAGAAGGGCAGAGAAGGTCATACGAGGTGGGATGCTGTCCTGCTTTGGACCCATTTATAAAGCCATGCAAATTCTTGAGGAATTACTTGTCCTGTGTGAAGGCACCCAGTTTATCTCTTCTCTCACTTCCTTGCCTCTTAATTACACCTAAACCGTAATAGGATACCTCTAAAATGGTGAACATTATCTGTTTGTAACTATTAAAGATAAGGAGGAGGTTCTGTTTTTTTGGGTGGGGGCTTAGCAGTGATGGTATTTTTTGTTGTTGATTTGTCTGGTTGTTTTGATTTGGGGTGGTGGGAGGCCTTGCCGATTTGGGTTTTTTGGTTGGTTAGTTGGTTTTGGGGTTTTTTCTGAATGGAAGGTGGAGAGAAGACTGACTGACATTTCTGACTTTCAGTAATGAGCTGTGCCTAGCTGCATAATAGTAGTTTTGCAGTGTAGTTTTGGTGATCTGGCACAAAGGTGTATTTGATTACTTGAATTTCCTGTAAAAGAGTTTGAGGTTCTGGTTCATGAAAAACCTTGAATCAACATAAAGAAGCTACAGAACATCAACTGAATTTTGTGCTTCAGTTCTATCTTCCATTTCCTTCCAGTTTTTCAGTAATTCAGTATCTGTCTTAGGCTTTATTGTAGTAGTCACTTGAACTATTTTGAGTGTATCGCTTGTACAATGAGGATGGGTATTTTGTTTCTCTAAGTTTTCAGGTGGCAGTAGAATGACTAACTTTATTATCATCTCAAAAACAGCCAGATTAAATTTGTAAGAAGATTTTTCTGCTGTGGAGGGCACTCAGACTAGCTGTCGAGATAATGGGAGGTATTCTTTCCCTTTTTTAAGGAAGATGGTTAATACAATTTCAATAGTGTAGGTAAGGAAATGATGGAACAACTGTAGTAATATTTGTAATGGATAACATCTGCTTAGTTTTTCATAAATATTTGATATAGTCAAGATTGTTTTTGAAACAAATTGCTCTACATGAATGTAGATGTTACATGTTCCTTATTTGAGGTAATTAGCTACTTCATGATTACTTCATAGAATTCCATCCATCCTTTTTTGGAATAAATCTTTTCTCATCTTGCCGGGCTCTTCTTTGTTACATTTAGTAATTCATGAAATAATGCTGTGTAGATTATTGACAGTCATCTTAATGAAATGTTTATAAATTACTAAAATGATACAGAGGAGATAATAATTTCACCATTTGCTAAATTATATGCTTACATTTTTTTAAAGCAAGTGGAATATGCAAATGTGTCTTGTAAGCAAAACAAGTAAGATGATTGTCGTGATTTTAAATTAAAGATACCCTTTCAATGGAGCAAACACTTGGCAATAGAGCAGTATGCACCCCTCTCCCATTTTTTCCTAAGTGGTTCTTAAACCTCTGCATTGCTAGATCTCAAAAAGCCATCACTGGGGTTCTTACGTAATTTGGCTTTTTGTAGTTTTTAGCATAAGTGCAAAACATGGTGCAATTGATGTAGGATCAGACTTCAGAACACTAGTTCTCTTTCCAGCATTTTTTGCTTGAAATTTGAGATGCTTTCCTATTTCATAGGCTTTTCTGTAACTAAATGAAATGCTATTGAATGTTTCCTAACATCAAGCAACTCTTGTGAAGTTTAAACTATTCATGTCAATTAAGGAGTTAGATAATCACACAAGGAAGATACTATGGTACTACTGTTCATTTTATAAAATATACAAATATGCCTACTGTGTACATTATCAGGGCTGGTCATTCCTTACAGGAGTTTTGTTCATACTGTTGAATTGAATTCTGTTCTGGATGAGTTGTCACTTAAATTCTTTGGTGTTTTTATGACCAAGATGAAAATGGTCAGTGTGAGAGCCTCCTTGTTACCTCCTTGCTGCCTTCTTTTGGTGGGGAAGAGATACTCTAGTTCTGCTCCAGAACTTGGCCAGGTACATGTTACAGGATGAGCTGGGGAGCTTCACCTCCACCTTGGGAAGTTTTGCTGCGGAGTCTTGTCAACCAAATATCCTTCCCAAGAGTAGTCTTCAACTGTGAGCCTGAAAGCTGCTGTTCTAAAAGTGCTAGGACAGACTGGCTTCTTTGCTTCAGTTCCCAGGAGGATCTCATGCACTCAGTAATACATTTCAACTGATTTGTCACCTACAAAGCCAACCAGGTGCGAGGCCTGAATTCTGCACAGTTTTATATTTTCGTTTAGCCATACTCAGTTTCAGTGGAAATGTGATCTGCTGCATTCCATTGCTGGAACAGCAACAGACTAAACCATGGTTTTTGTTTTCTCTATCACTGAATTAGTAGTATCAGAGAGGACATAAAACTCTCTTCCAAGTGAAATAACATTTTAAGTGGAATCAAGTATTTTTATTCTCATGTATTACCACTCTATGGCTCTTACTCCTCCTAGGAGTTATTCTGTTACTTACTATCTGATGAGGTTGATTGCTCCCCTTTTCTCTAAATCTGTGAGGCAGTGAACTAACTGCTTTATCTGAGTAAATGTTTGGTGAAACTGTGGTTATAGTATGGTTCTGCTCATCTGTGTAGGATGTTGATTCCACTCTGACCCATGAATCTTCACTTTCCAGGTACTTCTAGGCTTGCTTTTTGCATCCAAGCCCCAAGATGAAAGCCAGTTTTCTGCAAATGCACACACTATTTTGACAGTTCCTAGTATATGTGTGTGTATGTTGACTAACAGGGTAGTGGGTTTCAATGGCTTTCTCCTCCTTCTTTATATGTTAAGAATGTCTTCTTCTATCTAATTTAAATAAAAAATTTCAATTTAAATAGAAAACAATAAAATAGCTGCTTTTTCTTGACTTTTCATAGGTCAAAATTAGGAAAAAAACATCACAAGGTGTAGTTTAGCAGTGTTTTTGTTTGAGATGCCAATGTGAATTTTGCTTAGAGAATGGTATGTTTGTTGTTAAAAAACAAGTTCATATTTGATCTGAAGATACTATACTTGAGATTTTTAAGTTGCAATACAGAGAAATGCAGAAAGAAGTATAGGTGTGTATAGCATAACTACATGAAAGAAAGGCTTGTCATTCTAGGCTTTTACAGTTGTCTTACTTCTAAATTAGTCTCCTGTATCTTCTTTATCAGTCACCACAAGTTCTGAAACTTCTCTGCCAGCAGCTGCATTGTCACCTATTTAAAATTAACCATGTTTAAAGTTTTCCCATGAGTTTCACAGGGCAAAGAATGATGCAATTCAGCATTCTGTAGCTTGATTTTTGCAGCGTATGTACTAGGAGAAATAGCATCAATACAAAAAAATCATATGTGATATGTATATATGTGGGTGCAAGTGCGTGCACAAGGATCTACTCTGCATTTAAGCAACCTGACCTCTTTCCTGATTCTGCATGTGGATATAATACTGCTAGAAGTACTTTCAGATCTCAAGTAGAATTCTTGATGATGCAGTAATATTTGCTGCTATTAACATTTATGGAATAAAAATGCGGAGATTTTCAGAAATCTTCAGTTTTTAAGATGCTAAGCTCTTAAAAATTGTTATAGTCCTCTATGCCATGACTGAATAGCTCATCACTATTACAGAAATTTCTTTAATATTTTTAGAAGACATTTAATCTTTTTTCATTCATTAGGTTGATTTTTATCTGGGAAAAGGTTTTAAAAGTCAGATGACCAACCAAGCTATGTGCTTGAATCAGGAGTGTGGAGTTTTATTCAGTCACAATATTCAATTCTCGCCTAAGTTCTAGACAAGGAATTACATTAGGATTGAGGGGAGGGAGGTTGAAAGTCATGTTTCTTAAAAGATGAGGGAGTGTGGTGGTGGTGGTATTCTGATTATGATTGAGATTCACCTACATTGTGTGGCCTCAGGACATAATCTGTCTTCTGACAGATGAGAAGATACTATGCATTTGGCTTCAGGGAGCTGACTTGACCAATTTTAATGTTCAGTAGTAGCCAGCAGAAAATTGGTCTCAGTGTAGTTTTAGTCCCCGTCGGTCCATTCTCCTGATCCACTGCACTGCCATTTCACCTTTGCTCTCACTCTGTATCAGCTAGAGTATTCGTAGAACAATAGTGGTGGATCCAGTGGCTAACAGAGCCCATAAGGCATTCATATTCTCTCAGAAGAATATGTTGATTTTTTTCTGATGTGATTTCAGGTTTTCTTCTTTTCACCAGGTGAAACGGGCTTACTCAAGGGTCTGTTCAGGCTGTTGCCCAGTGTTGGTTTTGTTTCTTAGGATAAATAGGTAAAATTTTAAGAATATATTGCCATGGTGTATTTTTTAACTTATTCTGTAATAAATGGATGAGGCTGTAAAAAGCACAAGTTGATATTACTCAGTGTCTTGATCTCTAGGGAGATGATGTAAGAGCCTTTCGTTGCCTAAATGGATCCTACAAGGAAGCTGGAGAGGTACTTTTACAAGGGCATGTAGTGATTGGATAGGGAGAAATGGCGTTAAACAAAGAGGGCAGGTTTATATTAGATATTGGAAGAAATTCTTTACGTGTGAGGGTGGTGAGGCACTAGCACAGCATGCCAAGAGAACCTGTGTTCATCCCTGGCAGTATTCAAGGCCAGGTTAGATGGAGCTCTGAGAAAACTGGTCTAATGGAAGATGTCCCTGCTTGTGGCAAGGGAGTGTTGTGATTAGATGATCTCTAAGGCTCCTTCTAACCCAAACCATTCTGATTCTGCAGTATGTAACATCATGTTTGATTTTCTGGGAATGTGTGTATAAAGAAAACCTGCATTAGAAGTTCACTATATGTTTGCTGGAAATGGGAGTGATGGTTTCAAAATTATGGTCATGGTAAGGGCAGAAGTTTTTAGAAGCTTAGATTTTGCAGTGTGTGCTATCTCAGAAATAGTTAAGGGTTACTCCTATAAACTGCACTGTTGTGAAACACTTTTCTGAGAAGACACCTAAAACATTTGTCTAAGAGGCCTATAAGGCTGCTTTTGTCCTGGATGTGAATATTATATTGTGGTATGAGGCATGAAAGCTTTACATAAGTGATTAAAATAAAGCCCAGGCTGAAAGTCTGAAAAACACAGCACTAAGCAATGCGTTTTGTTTTCTGCAGAGCTGAGTAGCTAGGTGAACACAGGGCTTATGTAGCTGTGCAGATTCAACTCCTTCTCTTAAGCAAACACAGGGATAATACAGATAAGCTCTTGTAGACACAGATGAGCTTGTTGAATTGAAGCAAAGGAAAAATACTGTGTGTTGTAACCTTTGTGAAGTTTCCAGCAAACAGATCTTAACTTTAGGTTGACAAATAGTCATATTTAATCAATAAGCTACTTTTATATAAAAATATATGGAAAACATTTTAATGGAAGGAATGACTGCTTGTTAATAAATACGAACCAAATTTTAATTAACAGTGATTTCATATGGTTCTGAGATAGAAGTTTGATGGGCTCTGATTGTTCTGATACTAGCTTAAAACAAAAAAGCCGCAACCCAATCACACCCCCTCAAACAAATAAGCAAAAAACCAAACCAATGAATACAACAAAACTAAAAACTCAAATGCTCTTGCAAAAAAAAAACCCAAAAAACCAAAACATAGATATATCAGTTGCTTGTAATACCAGATTACTGTAATGTTCTGAGAGTTAGCCTAGGAAGATTATTTTTCTTCCTCTCTGAATTTTTGTGATGAAATGTCTCATGAAGTTAGAGTTTTGGACAGTTATATCTGTAAGAACAAAACATTTTCAAATATTAAGTCATATATAGTATGTATATTTTGGGGTGCCATTTTGCTCATTAGTTTAGTTCTTGAATCAAAATGCAAATTTTAATTCAGTTCTTCAGTTGCTACTGATGCTACTGTTTTTGCCTGAGCTGGTCCTTGAAGTTACCTTCCAGTCACCACTTGACACTGTTGAGACCTGCAGTAAGCAAGCTGTCAGCATTGTGCAAAAAAAAGTTGTGTTTGTGTCCATTGGGTAAAGCATATCCTTCTTATTTGTCTTGCAGGCACAGGAGAGAGTGGCAAAAGCACATTTATCAAGCAGATGAGAATCATTCATGGATCAGGTTACTCTGATGAAGACAAAAGGGGCTTTACAAAACTGGTGTACCAGAATATATTTACAGCAATGCAGGCCATGATCAAGGCCATGGATACCCTCAAAATTCCATACAAGTGTGAAAATAACAAGGTGAGATTTTTGGTTATTTTTGTAGCTGAAGTTTTAACTCTTTTTTATTTTCGGAAATATACTTAAGGTCTCAAAAAAATGACACATCACAGAAGTGATACTAAAAGCTCAGAAGAAAAGGGCATTTCCTGTCCTGCATTTAGTTCTCTGCCTTTCCTTACTTTTACAGCACAAATCTGCTTTTAAACAAGAGTCCTTTCTTAAGATGCCTGAGAGGGATTGTCACAGAACAGAGGTTTAATGGCAGGTTGCCATTGACTTCAGTAACTCTTGCACTTTCCTATGAGGCTGTGCTCTGGTTAGAGCACAGTTAAGCCATTCTTGTGATGCTTAGCAAAATTTTACGGCTTAAGGTTTGCTATTACATTACAAGTGGAAAAAATTCAACTTATTAGAAAAATTGGTGAAGAAATCTGTGTGTGAATAGCTTGTTAAATTTAAATTTTCTACGCAAGACCTTAAAACAGTCAGAGTCTTCTGAGATTGATGCTGCTACTGAAGTTTAAAAGGACAAAATACATTTAAAATGTTTCTAAGGTTCATCTCTGACTACCTTGACTTTTTTACATTTTTTTTTAATATTCAGATTTAAATAGTATGGCAACTACAGTAGCTTGTCTCATTCTATGACTAGAAATGAAATGCTTACTATTTACTTAAAATACACAGTAAGCCATGGAATTACATTTCTATATCTCCCAGTATCACAGAGTCACAGAATAGGTCATATTGGAAGGCACCACAGTGGATCATCTGGTCCAGCCTCCCTGCTCTAGCAGGCACTGTTTGATATCGGTTCCTTGAGAACTTGTTTGTATTTTTACTGGTAATCCATTATCAGCAACTTTGTCGAAAGGAGAATTTAAGATCCATAACAAAGTGGATGGCTCATTTTTCTTTCCGTTTTGTGAAAGAGTATTTAATGATTATTTAGTAGTCCTGGATGAAAGTAATACTTTCTTTGATAAATTCCTCAAAAGTTCTTTTATTCTATTTTTTTCATTAAGAGAAAATATCAAAGAGCAGCAACATTTGCAATAGGAACAAAGTGTCCATTAACTGGGAAAGAGAAAATGAGGTAAACTTGGGTTAATCTTAGCATTTTTTTTGTCTAAACACATGGAGTTTAATTATTCAGATTGAGCTGCTGTATGTGTTTTAAGACAGCTAACTTAGAAGTAGGAAAGATAAAGCTTATTAGCAGATTAATGGTGAGTTGTTTTTTCTGTTGCAATTGCTGAAGTCATTGCAGATCATCTTCACTTTGGTGATGTCATGTTGCAATGACAACAGTCTTGCAGGAGCATGACTTCACGCAGTAAGAAGTCAGGAGAATCCCATCTGTCGGAACCAGTAATGTTAACTTTCTTTCATGCACATGAAAAAGATTGAAAATCTTGTAATTAGTAAGACTAGGCTTGAATTTCCTAGTCTAGCTGCGCACTGAAGCTGTCTGTTTTCCCTTCATCCTCTATCAATCACAATCAAATGTCTAATTAGTTTAAAACCTGTATTTTCATTTGCATTTCTGCCTTTTGGCTCTGTTTTTGCTGTGTGCAAAGCATAAAACATACTGACCTGAAACATTAATTGATCCTAAAGCGCAGTTTTTCTTCAAAATTGGTGTTGACTGTCACTTTGCCTTAATATCTGGAAATCCTAATTAAATAGATAGATTAGGACTTTTTTTTTTCATTGTCTTATATTACAGAGTATGCGTTCTGTCGTTGTTTTTTAGATGTGCTGACTTCTGTAGTGTTTTTATGACTGAGTCAGGTAGGTTTGCCATAGCTGTATACACATGGCCAAGCTGTTCACTTTCTCTACATAAAAATTACTTTGCTGAAAGGAGGCATCTGTGCTCAGCTACTTCACAAGCATTCCCAACAGTTTCTAATAGGGCTACTTGCAGAGTAAAATAAAAATCACCAATTACCAAGGTAACTCTTGTAAAAATTTTGTCAGGACTACAGGAAAAACCAAATGTGCTACAGCATTGTGCCTAAATGGACATGATTGTGGTCTACTACACTTTGGCTTTGTATACAAGGTCACTTCACTTCAAAGCACTGAACACCAGTCAACAGATAAATCTGCTCCTTCGTTTTTTTACAGGCTGTTGAAAACAAACTCATTAGTCTTGAAAACACAGGAAGGGCACTTCCTATTAATTTGAATCTCCTATCAGGAAGTCCTATCTCTGGAGAGAATATCTTGAAGTTTGAGTAACAGCATATTTTTAGCACTGTAGCTGTTGTACACTGTAGTTCAGAAAATCGCAGGTCAAGCTGGTATTGATGTTCTTGGACCTAAAAAAAAATTACCCTTTTGTTGGGTAAAATTCTTTGTGTTCTGCAATAGACTTTGAGGCTGCAGTATAAATGCTTTTCTCTTACTGTACCAATTTTCGTACCTTTAACTGTGATTTCTTAAAATTGGAGTATTTTGAATCTCTGAATGCTGCTGGAATTTGGAGTGCTCTTATACCTAGCAGTCAGTTAAGCAGGCAGCTGTGCTTTTTGCGTGATGTACAACATCACAACATTTTCGTTGGATTATTTTAGTGTAGTCAACATAGAAGGATGCAAGTTCTAAATTTCCCAAGTTTGTTCTTGTGAGATTGTTTATCTTCATAGTCACCTATGTAACTAAAGAGGCAGAGAATGAAATATGCACTATATTATAATAGCCTAGACTGTTTTGAATGATTCATTATCAGAGTAGTGAAAGCCAATTGAGAAATATAACTCTGTTCAGAAGCTAATATCTTAGGACTGATGGTAGAGCATAATTACATCAAAGACATTTATTTTTATGTGTTTAGATTTCAGAATGTGAGTTCTTCCCAGGTTTAAGATAATGGGTGAGCATGATCTCTTCTCTTAGGAATTCATCGTAGGAAATGGTTGCTTAGACTTTTTTAGTTTCCTTTTAGTAAAGTTTACTGTGCTTCCATTATTTCTTTTTTAACTAGAAGTTCTGAAGTTGTATGGCTTTTGAATTTTAGGGTAGTAAGTATTTTTAAGGGAAAGTGTTAGTTTTTATAGAAATATTTAGAAGCAATTCTGAAAATTGCCTGTCTTTTGCAAAATTTTGTTTGTAGAAACTAACTCATTCAACTGCAGATACTCAAATGCACTTTTTTAAAAAACAAAATACAGATGTATGCTTTTTACAGTTTGTCTTTTTTGACAAATGAATCTACTACTATACTAAACAGCAAATACTACTGTTGTTCTATACTATTCCATTTTATGTAACTTTCAAAAGACATGTTGCCACTCTGTTCCAGCAGACAGTATCAGGAAGGCGTCACTCCATGGTGATTAACAGGCAGGAAACCTTACTTGAATCCCATTCCCATAATTTTCTGTGAGACTTCTTAAATATTCATAACAATAAAACTAATGTGAGTAACTGTAGCATTGAAGAACAGGCTACAGGAAAGTTTTTCAAGAAGCTGGAAACATAAAAGCAAGTTTTGTGGCAGACATTTGCTGTTAAGTTTCTAAGAGTGTTTTCTGATTAATTTTTGTCTGTATTTGTTTCTGTTTCCTTTGGGAAATGTTTTGCAGTCAAAACGAGCAGATATCGGAAATGCTTTCAAAATTCAAAATCTTACTGGCATTATCTTCAAGTCCATAATTGCTTTGTTAGCTTGGTTTTTTCTTTGTCAGACAGATCCACTGGATTAATTAGAGGCAGAAGTGGGACAACAGGAGCAGGAATGGAATCAGATTGCATATATTTTTGTCTTGGGTAAACAGTTGTGGATGCTAAGTGGTTTAGATCTCTTGGTGAAATTTGATGTTGGACAAACAGTTTGGAGGAAAGGACCTACCACAGACATCTTACCTGAAACAGAGTGTGAAGGACTGAATCTAGAGCAGTAGTATGCAGACTGGGAGGGTAAGTCTTTCAGTTTGGAGGGGGGTTTTGTTTAACAAAAAAACAAGAATGACTTCCTTGGGACACTGACATAAAATGCTTTAGAATGGGGATAATCAAATGTCTCTTCAAGCAGATGGAGAAATCTGTATGGTTCTTGGTTAGTATTTAACAATGTGTAATGCTTGGTTAGTATTTAAGTTCTCTGAGGTGTTTCTCCAAGTAAAAAAACCAAAAGTAAAATAATCCAGTAAACAGCAAGTCTTACAGAAGAGTTAAATGTTTCTAATACCAGGAAGCTCCCTAGGCATTTAGCAAGTAATAGATAGCTGTAGTCAGATAACATTCAAGAGTGTACAGAAGATGTAAAATATCATGGTCCTTTAACTACATGCATTCATATGGGACTGAAGGAACTGAAGATAGCTTGCTTTTTTTCCCCTGGGAGCTGTAATAGGAGGGGGAGCCCATTTTTCTGATAGCTGTGTTTCCTCCCATGGGGATATTGATCTGTGAGCTTTAGGGATTCCAATAAAGCCACGAGCGGTTTCTTGGTTTCTTCACGAGTGCTTTGTAAAGAGTCCTTTGTGAGGACTTCAACAGTCTTAAGTAGATAGCAGCCTCTCCTCAGCTGTCTTTTTTGTCAGTCATCTGCTCTTCTCATTACCCACCTTTCTTTCTGGCACCTCCTCAGTCTCACATACATTTGACCTCAGTGCATCTTTATGTGCTTAACATTTTGTCCTACTTTCTGTTGTTTTCCTTCTTTATATTTGAATAAGATTGAAACAAGCAAACAAAAAACTCACTATATGTGTAGTAGTGCACATTCTGTTCTCCTAGTCACTCATTTGCTTGTTCTCTGTTTAGAGCAGAGGTCTCTTGCATTTATCTGTATTGCTCTAATGGATTACTAAATTACTTGTTTCGTCTTGTTATGTTCTGCTCAAGTGTTTCCTACTTCATCCCAACAGAAGCCCAAGTTCTAGCTATTTTTCCAAATGTGTGGGAAAGATGATAGTATATGAGAAATGTGAAGCAGGGCTGGACGCTCCTATGAAGAGTTTTAAATACTTTATTTAAAATAAACATGTAGGTAAATGAACACTCTTCCTTTCTCCTGTAAAATAGCAGTTAATTTTACTGATACAAAATGAAAAAATTGGTAGCTTGCAGTTCAACATAAATTTGAAAACTAAATTTTAGCTACTCTTTTTTCAGAGCAAAAAGACTTCTTCCTTCCTTTTTTAATGTTTCATTTTTACATGAAGCTCTTTGTTTAAATACAATGTTTTAAGTGATTAACTCTGTTTCGCTAATAAGATGTAATAAGTCATATACAAAACCACTTGCATGAGGCCTGATGGCCATGTTTTATTTTTACAGTTCCATTGTTTTACAGTTCCTGCTAGCGGAGAACTAATGAGTGGTAATAATGCTGGCAGATTTTTGTAGATTTTGTGATTGCTCACGCACTGGATAAAGGGCCATAAATGCATGAAAGCATACTTGAAACATTTTATTTCTTCCTTTCTGACTTTTATTTTATTTAGAGATGTTGATTATTTAATTATTTTGCTTGCAGAGCATATTGTGTGTCTGAAAGGAGATGTTCACATCAGTGTGTTCTCTTGCAGTGAAGATGTAAAATTCACTCAGGGCAACTTTGATGTCTAATGGGAGTTTGGCATATATTTTGAGGTGGTGTGCTACCTCAAAGAGACATTGTGTACTCTTGGAATGGTTCTGACTTTCTTCATGATTAACAGGCATTATATAAATGCAGGTATTTATACAATACAGTTTTATAAAAATAGTGGATAAACATAATCATATATAAGTACTTTCAAGGAGGAAATACTTAAAATCCGTATTTTCCTAATTACTTCATTCACTTCTAAAGGAGATAGGCTAAGCTTGTCTAACACTTATTTCTAACTTAATTTCAGATTTAAGTATTTCTGTCTTGTTTTCCTCTGAAAATTTATGAGAATATTTCCTTCTCGCAGTAAGCTTTCTTTTTGGGAGCTCAGATCCTGTTGTGTTCTGGTTTTACCATGTAGAATGACTAGAAATTACTTGTTTCTTCATTGCAATTCCTAGTAACACACAAGATGCTTGAAATAATGTTTATTGCAATCAATTAATAGTTCTTCAGATTAAATGGATAATATTTTTCTCTAGATTTTGTCAGTCCCTTGTTCAGTGTGCTCTTCCTATATGGTTGAAATTATAATGTCTGAAATGCAAGCAGATTTTGTCTTATTATGAAATTCAGCCCTGGCTTGACAAAAGCGTAGTTAAAAAATCCACAGAAAGATGAAAACATAACCCACCCTTCCCTCCATCCTTCCCCCAACTCCCTTTTTTGTTTCTGAAGTATAATTTGTATTGTATTGTTTGATGTATCACCTAGTAGAGGTATTCACATTGTTCCATTGACCTCTGCTTTTTCTGAAAGATTATTCTACTCTTTTTTTCTCTCTGGTTAAATTAGGCTCTGCACCTGAAGAGGTGATTACATATTCACACTTCCAATCACATGCCTACCTGTTTTCAGGCTATGGGTCCATGTAGCTCTGCTCTTAGATTTTGTATTCACTTTGGGTGATTGCAGAAAGGTGAGTAATGAGGCAAGAATTCAGAGTTTTGTTTCTGAAGAGTAGGTTGGCAGAGGAAAATCAACACATGACATTAGTAATGTTACATTTTATTTTTTTGCTAACAGTTACATAACAAACAGGCAATCACAAGGCTATGGTTGTATGTTTCATCTTAGTCAAGAAAGTATAGAGATCTTGACAGTAGATTGTTTAATGTTGAGATTCCTGTGGTGGAACTAAGTTACTGGGTAGTTAAAAAAATAATTCATTATGAGCACGTACCCTTTGTGAACAGTGTCAAACATGCCAAAAAAAGCTGAATATTGGATTGTAGGGATTGTAGGCTTACTATGAAGAGCTGCTTCCTAACATTTCTCTACCTCTCATGTGTCTCTTCTTTTCATTATGCCTGTCATACATATGAGTTTCTGAGACAAATGATACTGTGGAAAAGCTGTTACAATTAGAGTAGTAATTAAGGTTATTTCTGATGATGACTTGCCATTTTTTTTGTTATGACCTACTAGCCAGAGTTAAAATTTGGCTTACTGTTTAGTTGTTAATCTCCTAAGCCAATTTGTAGGTACAGTGTACTAATAGGTTTTACCTTCAATGGAAAACCCTTGGAATTGGGTAAAACTGATTTCTGGCATAGAATATTTTTGAAACACTCTTAATATATGTTTTTTATTGTTCCTTTGACACATGCGTTTTTAAAAGCTGCTTTTATTCAAAGCAGGATTGAAAAAGGATTTCTTTAAAGCTGAAATATAACTCTAGAACTTAATTTTCTTTAGGTTTTTTTTTTCCTTTCTTTTCCTTTCTCTGTCACTCTTAACTTTTAAATACTGCCTTGACCTTTGAAAAGTTGAAAGAGTAATGATGAAGGATTGAAAACGAAGCTATTCAAAACAGTGCAAAAACATATCCAATATTGTAAATTCTGTAGCCAGCAGTCAAAAAATAAAAGAAGGACACAGGAGAAAATGAAATGTGGTGGCATTTTTCAAAAATAGTTTATAGATATTTTAATTTAGCTGTGCAGTAGGAATATGGGGAAAAATTAATGTCAATACTTAGTCTTGGTTTTGCAAAGATGGAGTTTTTCCAACCACTTGCCACTTTTTAAGAAGCTTTTAAAAACTCTTTTGCAGTAAAACAAGTTAAGTGGCACTTTTGATAATGAGCCATGGAGGAGCTATGGGTATTGAACTGAGACAGCACTAAAAGACATGAAAATATATCTAGTACGTGTATCTGCTGTTACATATGCAGTATGAAATGAATTTTTATTAAAGAAAGTTGGAGTTACTGGTGTCTGATTCAAACTTATTCTTAAGGGAAGGTGTTTAAGACAGTGTATGTAACAATTGAGGAATGCATGAATGGACACATCTTCTCAGAGCTTGCAGAACAGCCTGCACACTGAGATGAATTAAGTATTCCTGAAAAAGAGAACATAGACCATGCAGGTGGTATTAAAGTATGGTCAGAAAGGTTCTGAGAACCCTTTTTGATTTTGAGGGGATATGTTTATTTTTGCAGACTAATGTATTTTTAGAAGCTCTTTCAGAATTTTTGTAATTATACTGTGTTGTGAATAGTTCATTTACTGCTTGAAATTCCTGCTTTATGAAAAATGTCTAAACACCATTCAGCATTTTTCCAAGCTGAGACTTGGAAATTTTTAATTTTATCTGTGGGATATTCTAGTACTTCTGATAGGGAAAAGAAATTGTGTGGCATTGTTATTAGAGTCATCATGAAAGGCCGTGTTTAAAAAAAAAAAAAGTTCTTTTTCTGGTGCGGCTTTTATAAACAAAGCCTTCCTAACCTGAGAGAAGCATGACAGAAAAGCCTTGTAGCTCATGTCCTTCTTGTGTGATAAACAGGGACTTGCCCTGGCTGCCGTTGCTATAGTGGTATACAAATTCACTGCATTGCAAAATGTTCTAACTACCAACTCCCTGCTGTAGAAAACTATTTAAATTTTCCTAATTTCTTTCAGAAAAGAAGTGTATCTTTTCAAGAGGTAGTTGTATGAGGATTAATGATTGGTAGGAGCTATAGCTTGCTTACTCACTAGCTTTGTAGTTTCCTGATTCCAGTGGGGTGTGTACGTTCTTACTGGCATGTTTGACTATCTGTTCCTTTTCGGACCCTGTCAGCTTTTGTGGTCTTCCTGTGGAGCTTCCTGTGCACTGCTGTCTGATGATACCATATGAATCAGCAATGTGGGTAGTGTTTTGCCTATCTGACAAATAAGGAACCTGCAACAGTAATGTTTTTAGTTTTTCTTCTTTGAAGTCGGTACTATCCAGAGTTACTTCCTAAGGCACATTGGGATGGATATCTGTGATCCAGCAGGTCTTTTTTGATTTATCATCTACTGGCTAGGATATGCAGTAGAAAACAACTTTTTATGAACGCATCCCAGGCAGGTGTTGTAAATGTCTGGATGTACTGAAACAGACAGAATCCTTGCCAACATAAAAGGCAATCAAATTCTGGCTTTGCTAGATTTTAATGCAATTTTTCTTTGTGTCCTTCATTACTGGTCTAAACTACACAAGAATTAGATTTTATGAGTTCTTTCCTCTTTGGAAAGGGATGAAAATTAGATTTCTCATATGAAGTTACTGCAGTGAGAGGAAATTTAAATAAATATACTTTGGGGAGAGGGGTTGGTAGAGATGTGGGCAAAGGGATGAATATAGTTAATATGTACACTGAGTTGTCAAGATGCTACTTTGTAAAAAAAAGGTTAGTCCCTCAAGAGATTCGTTTAGTAATGCTTTTTCAGTCTTCACATGGTGTCATTAAGTCATTAATCTTTGAACTTGACACAGTTGTTTCTCAGCAGGATATCAAGTAAAGTATTCCCTTAGCCAACTGGTTTTTAATTTTTTTTTTTATTTGTCAGTTAGATCTATCTCCTTGTGTTAAGGTTTTTGGGAATATTTTTCCTTTCACTTTGTGTATTCTCAGATTTTGTGCAGTTGTATTCAGTAGAAGAGTGTGAGGGAGGCTACTAAATGAGAACTCTTACACTGCTGTGCTTTGTGCCTGGTTCCCATACTGCTTTTGAGCATTCAGACTTCTCAGAATTCAGTGAGTTTCTCAGGACAGTCTTAGTTTTCTCTAGCAGTGAGAGTAATGGAAGTAGTCACGTGAATCAGAATTTAGCACAGCTTCAAGCAGTTGGAAAAATAGTTGATATAACTGTGAAACACAGGCTTCCTGATATAGTTGCATTTTCCAGCACCTGCTTTGGAAATACAGATTTGTACCAGCTGCACAGTTACAGGGAATTTTTCTACAGTTATTGTTAAAAATAGTTATTTCCAAGTAGCTGAGGAATCCAATAGAAAACAATGCCATAATTTTGTGTCTGCATTTGACAGCATTGCACAAAATAGATAACATCCCTTCTGTACAGTACAGGAAAAGAAGAGAGTAAGTGTCTCATCCTTACAATGAGCAGAAGTGTAATGCATGCTTTCACTAGGAAGGAATTTTGTCTTAGAAATTTGAGTTCCTAGATATTTTGAAAGGCTGAGTAAAAATTTGCTTGACCAGACCCCTACTGCATGCAAAATCCAGACATGTATTCATGTCCATCTCCTAATTATGCTTCACTACATTGGCAGATGAATCTAATGAAAGAAACAATGACAAATCTCCACTGTTGCAATATGTTACGGGTGCCATCACAGTTGCCATTTATAAATAAAATCAGTAAGAGAATTAAGTATTCTCCTCTGCATTTCATAGAATTTTTTTTCCTCAGCATAACCAATTATAGAATAAGGGAAAGGCTCATGTCCCTTAAAAGAATTCTTCTGTTCTGTGGGAATCTTGCCATTCTGAGTGTTAGTCTCTACTGTGTTTCATCTTACAACACCTTGCTATGTGGAGACCTGTACTGAATATATTGAGACCAGTGGCTATGCCTGAAATACTAATAACTAGACCTTAAAATGAGGACTGGTGCTGGAAAAGTGTTCAGAACTGTTGTGGGGTTGTGGTTCAAAGGCAGAGCTTTTCCTTCTGCCTTTCCAGTATCATTAGCTGTGATTCTGTCCAGTACCCCACACTCTCTGCTCTTTGCCCTACTTTCAGTAGCAGTCTTGTCCTGGGCAGCCCTGGTATCAACCCACATCCAGTTTGCAGTACAGATTCATAAATGAAGAGCAGCAGTAGCATGCTCAGCACTTGCTGCCTTGGATCACCATGAACTATGCAGTCTCTTTGAGCTAAGTTCTCTCACATGCCTAGTGAGCTGTAGTGGGCTGTAGGGATCCTTTTTTCAGTCCCTGGCACTTTCACTGGCTTATATGGCCCTGAAAATGTTAGTTTTACCACAAGCAGCATAGCTAAGAGCCTAAATATGGATCTGGGATGGTATTCCACAGCATTTAAATTTACATTAATGTTAGTTAATTCAAAGGTAGGAAACTTGAAGCAAACTAGTTTGCGTATGGCAACTACCTGGTTTTTCTTCCTCTTTCTGACCTCTGAATGAAACAAAACTGTTTCCTCCCTCAATGACATCATTGTACCAAAGTATTAGTCATTGCTAGTTTGGTGTTTTTTCGAAACCTATATGACTGCAGAACTGAATGCTGGAATTATGTTTGTGGCTCAATGCCTTGGGCAACTGCACATGCATACATGCTCCACAGTCTTGAGAGTGGTTCAGAAAATGGACTGCAGTGGTTATGGGTACATGTTACTTTTGCCCTTCCTCGGGATCCCCACACTTACCTCCATTCCCCTGCAGTATTCAGGCAGAGCGATGGATTTGACCACCAAGGGCTTTGATAAAGTAGAGAAAGCAGAGCAGTGTCTGCCAGATCTGCAAGCTGCTGCTGAAAGTTAGATCAGCATGGAGGATGTTCTAGCTTAACTTGGAGTAGTGCCTGAAGCTAAAAGCATCAACTTGTCAGGAGGGTGTAAAGATGATTTATCACTATCTTATGCTTAACTCTTTCTTTCAAATCTCCTCCCCTTCCCCCCCATCTTAATTAAGCCTTGTGCAGCTGATTTTCTGAGTTTCACCTCAGACCTCACATGCAACAACAGAACATCGTAGAAAAGGTCACTAAGTCCATACCAGATCCTTTTGGAGGTAATTTTTAATATATGTTTATACTGGCTTATAGGATCGTGCAGTTAATTGAATTTTCCTTCCACTGATTAAAACAAGAAACAGACTACTTCCTCGAACTAAACTAAGTGATCTATCTGAAGCTAAAGTAAGCAACTGAAGTTTTGCTGCAAGGTTCCATTTCTTGCAGTCCTGATTTGTTTGTTGAAGATTTAATTCATTTTAACTTATAGAAGTTGATACTATTCACCTGCAAAATCAAGATGGAAAGTATTTTGGCTGGAAAAAAAAGATGTATGTGTTCATCTTTATTTTGAGATTAAAAGTGTGAGCTGTTGGCTGTTGAGAAATTTTTCTCCCTTCATTGGTTTCTGAATGTAAATTTCACACATTGTCAGGGGTTTTGTTCTGCTTTTGAGTGTTCATTTTTTTTAATGGTGGGAAAGTTACTTTTAAGAAGTGAAATTCTGTATTGTGGATATGAAACAGCAGTGATTTAACTGCCATTTAACATGTAAGCGAGGCAATTTATGAAGAAATTACTATCAAAAATTCCTTTATTTTAATATTGGCTATGTGCCAAGCAGGAAAAAGAGAATCTAGCTTCAACAAACACAGTTTAAGACGAGCTCCAGCAAATTTCTTTTAATGGGATAAAACTAATGCTGCCTCTTCTGACATCAGTTTTTTTTAAACAGTTAAAATCAAATTCTACTCCTTATTTAAACATGTCTGGCACCATTTTTGAGCATTTTTTAATATACTGCTAATTGTATTAGCAGTTTCTAAACACAAGGATGGGCTTTTGATATGTAAGCTGCTAATTCTGCTTTCACTGACTCTATTTTTCTTACTTTTTTTTTAGGGTTAGTAAATCTGTCTTCTGCTGTGAGAAATTGTAACAAATGAATCTTTTGGAAATTGCAGGATAGTGCATAGTTAATTAGTAGTAAATAAATGTTAATGCTTTCTGTCACCACCCTGTTTTTTTTTCTTTGCATTGCCACCTCTGATCTTTTTAATCTATGCACTTGCTTTTTGACCTTTCCACTATCACTGTTTCAATTATATGAAAACAGAAGGATATGTATTTACAACTGAGTAGAAGTCAGACATAACAATTGAAAAGGCAAAACTTATTTTCCTCCTATTCAAGCTCTTCTAGTCAAATACTCTTACCAGAAGTGATTTCTGCCTAGTAGATGGACGGTGAAAGCACCAATTGAGATTTCTGAAAGATACTTCTTAATTGTGCTGCCAGCCTCAGACTCCAGAGTCTGACTCAGCTAAGCAGTGTTTCCCTCCTCCCTCTCTGTCTTGTCAGTGTTGTGAGTTCACAGTTGGTGGGGCATGTGACTGCCCTGCAGATAGAGCACTTGAACAGTCATCATCTGTAGTCCATAGGGCAGCTAAACTGGATGTACTGGCAGTGGGGTGCACAAGGCAGGCAAACCAAGCCTCTTCCAGTACAAAAAAAAACTTGGCCCAAGATACACCAAGGTTCTTATCTCTGATCTACAGTTGCTTTCTTGTTATTTATTTAACCAGCACCCCACTACCACTGCAGACCAGCAACCTGAACCAGCGCCATATGTTTTGCATGCAGTTAGCAGGGATGGGTAGTTTTCTCATAGAAACCTAGTTGCCTCTGATTTTATACATATTATCAGTGGGATGAGTTGTTCTTGGCTGTTAAGCAGTATTTAGGCTTTTATTCAGGAGCCGCCACAGTACCTGGATTTCAGATGACACAGAGATGGTAAGAAAGTTTCCTATAAATTTTTCTCAGCAAAGTAATGAAGATGAAAGATGTAGTTGAAATTATAACCAAAAATGTGATTTTTCTATTTATTCATTCTACAAGGCATTCCCGCTTGACATCAAGTATCCTTCTAAGCATATTTCACAAGTCTACTGGAAGTCTTCACGTAAAAACTTTTTTGGAGAAAATTCATTAAGCAAATACTCAAATAAATCTTTACATGTTTTAATAAGAATTGCATTAGATCTGGCCCATAAGTATTTTTCTTTATCTTATCCAAAGGTAGTTGTAACTCGCCATTAATTGTGATGAGTCCAATGGTTGTCCTCTTAATTGTATAGATAAGTACTTGCTCAGACTAATACTAGATTATTAATGAAAGGCTTCATAAGCAGGAACAAAGGTTTCATAATTTGGCTCAGTATATTTGAAATGTCGAAAGGCAAGCCTCTAGCTGACTGCCTTCCTCTCCCAAGCTATGGGACTTACAAGATTCCTTCTTAGGGGACTACTGCATCTTTCCTACATTTGGTGTAAAGGCTAAGTTACAATTTGTGATATGCAGAGTGCTGCCAGTAATAAAATCTCTGTTCAAAAAAAGCACAGATTTATTTCTATGCTTTATATTTATTATATAGGACCCAGTTAGAATTAAGCTTTAGACTATGCTTCAGTGAGTCATTTCATGAGCAGCATGAACACAGTTTTTGTAAGATACAGTTTTCCTTTTCTCTGAGGCGTTACTTTGTTAAGACCCTGACGAACAAATGTTAATATTACTGAATACGTTACTGAAATGAAAAATATGGGAAAAACATCCAGAGAAAGATTGCAAGTAACTGAAATTCAGTTACTATTGTTTATTCTGTGATTTTTTTTTTTTTTTTTACTTGTTATATTTAATACTGTTTTTCCTTAATCGTATAAATCTGTGGCATGGTCCTTGTGCTGCCATAATCACTCTTTCCCCTCTGCTATCTGTGGGGGTGGTGAAAAAAACTTACAGCCAGAACTAATTCATATTAGACCTCTTCTGAAGATCTAACTGCTGAAATACTGTTTCCTTTTTAATTAAGGGGCTAGGAAAAAAAGGAAAAAGGAGGTGCTTACTAATGGGATGAAGATGATGTCAGTCTGTATAGACAGCAACTCTTTATGGCAATCCTTCTCCAGAAATACGCTGCTCAGGAGCAACACTCAACTCCTTGGGTTTAGGTTTAGATGCTTGATGGCAAGCAAACTAGGGATAGATTATGCTACTTAATGCAGAGTTAATTGTGTTATTTATGAGTCACTGTCTAGTTAACTATATTCTTTTTAACTTGCTTTGTCCATTACTTTTCCATCTCCTTAGTGTGAAATTAAAATTTTTGTTGCAGATCTTAATTGAAGTAAATCCCGTAGTGATGAGTAAATTTTTTCATTTCAGTATGTTGTTGTGTTTGAGGTTTTTTCTTTTGTTGCTCTTGAGGCAGTAGATGAAGTAAATAGGAGGAATTTGCTGGTGAACTGACAAAGTCACACATTTTTTTGATTATTCATGTAAATACCATGTCATAGTTATTAATCTGTCAGTTCATTTGACTCTTTCCTTTGGAGACTTTTCACTCCTATTCCGCTTACTAAGGAAACAAACATAATGGACCAGAATTAAACAAAATAATAATTATTTTAAAAAAGAAGGAAAAAAACCAAACAAAAAAAAACTACAAAACCCGCCCACATCAACCAACCAAACAAAAATCTACAATTTGCAATACTTTGTTTTAAAAAATCATGGTAACAGACACTGAATATCTGCTGGGGAAGGGAAGGCAGTATTTTCTTAGTGATTTTTTTATATATCTTAAAGATCCTAGACTGGAATTTCTGGAGCTCCCTTTTGCATTGAACTGATTACAAGGTGATGGCATTGTAACTCCTGCTCAAGGTAGAAGGAAGCTTTTATTTATGAAAGCCTTTGTGTGTGTATGTTTCCCTTGATAAATGTCTCAGGCTGCATTGTAGGTTTTTCTCCTCCTTGAGGACTCAAGTCTAGAAAAACAACAGTTCTGCATTTCATAACTTCCCATAAGCTCTTGCAGAAGAATAAGATTAAATAGCATTTTGATTGTGTCTCTAATGCTGAGAAAAATAACGATGAGGCTGATAGTAAACTTGTTAGTACCTTCTATTGGTGTTGAAGTTGTGAACAACAGCGCAAGAAACTTAACTTTCCGGCCAGTAATTCAGGAAGACCGCACTGTTTTAATATGCATGTGAGTCATGCTTGTTGTCTCTGTAAATACAAAAGGAGAAGTCAAGCAAAGGAGTAATACTTTACTTAGAGCTTAAGATATTAATGAAATGGGCTTGAAAACTGAAACAAAACAAGCATATCAAGGGAGTTAGGAAGGTGGCTGATAGTTATAAAGCAAGCAGGTTTTCACCTTGCTTCATGGGTGACTATATAAATTCTGAGATAAAGTGTCCTTTAGGGGTTGGGGGCAGGGGTCCATTTCATTGTTCCTCTGAATTATTTTCGAATTGAGCAAGTCAGTGTACCTCTGTCTGGCTAATGTGTTGCTAGTGGCAATGAAGCTGCTTTGCTTCTTGATACTTTCCCCTCACTGTAAATACTTCTTGATACTATTTCCCCTCACAGTAGGCAGATGCTTTATCAGTTACCTCGTAGTTCATAAACTCCATCTGCCTTTCTATAAGCTCTACATGTGCTGAGTTTTATTTTATTCTAAAATAAACCTTTAGAAACCAGGTTCTTCTCATTTCAGTGAGAATGGGAACCCTGTATAAATCAGAAGCAGTCTTTTGCATCTGAAGGTGTGAGCATCGGGTGTGACACAGCACTGAAGGGCTTCACTGCTGCAGTTCTGTTTTTTACCTCTTAGCTTGACAACAACATGAGTTGTGGCAAACAGGCAGAGGTCAGAAAATGTTCCATACAGTTGATCAGGCAGTCGTTAGGCTTTAGACATAGCTGTGTTTGTAATGAGATGGCTTGTCATGTAATCTCTTACTAGGGTAAGGTTTGTCTCAGTGGATCTGGAGAATTGTTCTTTCCTTTGATTATCTTGTTTTACTAACTGATTAGTAGTGCTCTTCGTTTTATGATGTTTGGCTTTATTAGTACAGAGATTCATGTGCATTTTTAAAACAGAGTGTCATACTGTAGTTATTTCAGGAAAAGTTCCAAGCTATTTGAAAAACTGCTTTTAAGTTCAATGTCAATGATTATATATTTTCTGATAAACATTTCTGTGGGGAATTTTTTTTTCAGTGGTGCTTTAATTGTTTTTGATGAAAGTAAATTTGGAACAGACTGGATAAAGCATGCCAACCTAAATTATCTGTGCTAAAATAATTTTACGTTAACTCATTTCGCTATTAAATTTAAAAATCTAACATCCTGGATGATATCAGTTAAAAGCTTAGAGAAAGTATTCAGCAACATATGATGTATAAGAAAGACAATAATAAAATAAAGTTAGAACCAAATTTTAGTTGGTGTAAAAAGTTATGTTGTTTACACTGGAAAACTTGATACCAAAATCTTCGTATCTTAGGGCATCCATTATTTGTAGTAGTGCTTAGGACCTTACTAGTAAGAGTTCAGGAAATAAGAGGAGAAAAAATCCATTACTTCATTTTAGTAAAAGTATAACCTTTAGAAGACAAGTTCAAAATTTGTTAACCTCTGCACAATCCAGTAGCTGTATGCACTGAACTCACTCCTCCAGTTCAGTCTTATGAAAATAAGTGCAGTGTGTATTGATCTGTTTTGAAATGCTGCTTAAGAACAGAAAAACAGAAGGAAGGGTGTAATTAGAAATCTCATAGAGGTTTTTGGGCTTGTACTGCACCGTGCTGTAACTTTGTACACCCATGTCACTAGAAGTTGTCTCCCATGTCATGTCCCCAGGACATACTTTCGGAAGCTGGAGTGTTTATAGGCAGTATGGGATCTAAGACAAACTTAGGGCAGCACCTTGCAAGATCTTTGAAGGAAATACTTGGAGCAATGGAAAATATGTAAAGGAATGGAGGGGAAGGAATCATACAGGAAAAATGTAAGAGATTACAAAAATGTAGTTAATAATTGTGTAGCAACATATTATCCTGCCATTTATTACTGATAGTCTTCTCAAAATGAGAGTAAAAAAGTTAATACCAAATACAGAATGTAGTTCTCAGCTTTGTTTCAAAATTGATTTGTTTGATTTGTTTGATTCTGGTGTGGTTTTTTTTTTTTTTTTTTTTTTGGTGGGGGGGGAGGCTGGTTGATTTTTTTTTTTTATTTTTTATTTTTTTTTTTTTTTTTTTTTTTTTGTGGGGGTTTTTCTGTGAGTTTTGGCGGGGTGGGGGGAAATGTTAACTTTGGGGTTTTGTTTGATGTTTTGTTTCAGCAGCCAGGGTCTCCTAGAGTTATTCTGTGAGACTTTTAATGTTATGCTCTCAACCTGTCAAGGTGTGTCTATTGCATATTTCTCTTTTGTTGACAGCAGACTCCTGGTGTTTCCAGAGACTTTAAAGCAGAGTAGTTAGTCTGGACATAGTTTGGAATCAAGACATTTTTCTCTCATTTTTCCATTGCTGACCAAAGATATACTTCCCCAGTAAGGAAGGATTCCTTTAAGAAAATAGTTCTGCACCTGTTGCCAGAATTAGATTATTCCAAACTTGTTGTTCTGACAGGTTCCTCTATTCTATTTCATATGCTGGATTACCAAAATCAGTCAATTACTTTAGATTTTCTTCCCTACCCACAGCCCCTTTCTTCCCATCAAAACCAGTTTAGCTTAGTTTAGATTCAGTTTAGCCCTTCTGCCATTCCATATGAGGGCTTTAATTTTAATTATTGTTTATACCTGGTTTTATTTGTCCACTAACACTTCAGAAAATTAAATCTCACTTAGTTTTAGGATTGTAAAACGTGCAGTTTTCCAGTGTTCAGAAGTTGTTTAGATCATATCTAATATGCTAGATAAGCTTCTCTTTGTGCTGTCATATTTAACTGTGCAGGTTAGTGTCTGCTTTTAGCAGGAATAACAAATAACAAATAACTGGAATGGTAAGAAGAAAGTCTTCATAGGATTTTTTTACCATTCAGAAAGACTAATGTGTGCTATTGACATCTAGGAACTGTGATAAGCAATAAGTTGTGTAGCAATTCTTCCATGTTTCTGAAATTGTGAGACAATTCAATGCAGCAAAACACCAAAGGAGTGATATTCTTTGTAATCTCTTTTTTCACTTTGATTTAACTTATTTTCAGTTACAGAATGTAACTATTGAAATGGCTACATATCTCCAAGTGCTGTGCCATACAATTTTTATCATGAATGTGAAAATAGGGAAGTATTTGAATCAAATTTTGAAGATAATTAGAAATAAAACATTTCTTTAAATGGTCATTGCTTGAAGCAGGAAAAAAATACAAACACATTTAATCTCTTCTGCAGAATCTAAATTTGATAGTAAAGAAACAGCAAACACTTGCAGTTTCAACAGCAGACTGTGTTCAGCCAAGAAATGCAATGCAGGAAACCAAAAGTAGCAATATTTATGCCGTTGAATCCTGTCCCATTTATGTGACCTCAGTACATTTGCACACACACTGCTTTTTGCTGAGCTTCAATTAAGTTTTGAGTACTTAAGAAGTAGCCATAAATAGGGAAACTGGTTCTGTTATTTCTGGTTTTGGTATTGCTTTCTCAGTAAACAGAACATTGGTCAGGACGTCACATGATGTACCATTATTCCCCTTATATTTAAAAAAATTAACATCACTAGTACAATTCAAAATGTACACATTTTTTCCTGAAAGTGAGCTAATTCAACACTTACAAAATGGTGACATGGTGAACATGTTTCTATAGGTGTGCTGTACACATACCTAACTACTAATACTTCAAGTTACTTCTTGTTTTGAGGACTTGTAGTGGATCAGCAATACTTCTGTAACTTCACAGGCCTGGGGAAATGAGTCTGTTTGGCAGTTTTGATAACTGCTTGGTGAGAACATTTAGATAACCTCATTTTTCCTGGTTAGACTCTCTGTTCTGAGTGATCTGTGTAGGATCAGATAAGCAAACTTACTTTTTCTCAGATAATTTGTCTAATTTCAGAATCTTGATGGGATAAAGATACCTTTGTGTTTGCTGCCCTTACTTGGGGCAGTAGGTCCATTGTACCATATTTCATCCTCACTCTTTCTAAAGCATATTTTTAATGGTTCTTTTATGCATATTTTTAACACACAGAAGAAGGGATTAGTATTCTCACGTCCTCTGTTGTTCAGAAAAAGAATACACCCTAGATACTTCTTCCTTTAGGTAATTTTTAGGTATTAGAAGAAATCAGTCTTTTAAAAGGCTTCTTGTGTTTTCATACATCAAAACTCCTTTCTCCTAATTTATTAAGAAATTTTCTTTAACAAAACTCATTGATCATGAGAACAGTTTGGGACTTACCTTGTAATTCCCAGAACAATCCCATTTAATCCTTCTGCCCCAGATGTCTTCCTGCTTGCCTGCCTTCCTGAAAGCCCCTAATTCTTCCTGGTTATACTTTGCTTTGTTTCACCTTTCATTTTTTTTCAGTTCACATGTGATTACAATTTGTCCTTTAGAGCCTTTCTTCTGGGCCTGGATAGGATTCATACAGTCCTCTGTGGGATTGATGGGGCAAAATAATGTCAGCCACAGGATGCCTACCTTGCCCAGAGCCTTGGGAATCATGATTTATATGGCGACTGCATCTCAGGGGGAAAAAATCTTCCCTTCACAATCTTACATAATGCACTTGAGTTTTATGCCTGAAAGCACTTGAAGAGTGCATTCCTGATAACACTGAATGGTTTATCCTTACTCTGTTGGACAGGAGGGTCTGGAGGAATGGATCTGGGTTTGTTTTTCCCACAGACAGAGGCTAGAAGGCAACCCAGGGGCATCCTAGAAAATTCTGGTTATTTATTTTCCTGTTTTTCACGTTGAGTTTTGTATTCTAGTTTCATAAAGTAGCTGAGTATGTCTTTTGACAAAGGAGAACAAAAGACAACTCATTAACTCTTAAGTTGTTACAAATCTTCACTGAATGTTTACAAGAAAACAAATGTTTATGTCATTTGTTCATCTCTTCTCAAACCCTCACTGTCTCCCAGAGAATAATCTGTCAGATTACATTGAGTAAAAAAACTTAAAAGGAAACTTTGTGTTGGTGAAGTTAGTGGAAGGTTTGTTTCAGTCTTAATTTTAAAGAAACTGCTGTCTTTGTGTGGTTCTTTGCTTTGTTCCATTCTGCATATTTTCTGGTTTTGATTGGGTTTTGTGGGTTTTGTTTCATTCTGCTCCTTGTCCAGGCTAGCAACTTTTTTTGTGTTATTTGCAAATAAGTTTGGAGGGGAAGACCTGGGGTGCTGATTGGAGTGAGGACAGGGATATGGGTGAGATGGAGCATCAGACCCAACAATCACAGATTAATCAAAAAGGAAATCAAATGCACGTAATTTTGTATAATGCTAGCCAGAAACTGGGATCTTTTTGTGCTCAAAATTCTCAAGCAGTTTTTTTCAAGCCACTTCTTTTGTTCTGTCTTCCCGCTGCCTCCTTGTTTTCTCTTTAAGGCATAAACCTTCTGTCAAACCTCTTGCATCCTCCAAGTCGAGGCTTAACAGGCGTAGAGGAACATGCAGACTTGAAAGACAAAGTAGAACTTGATCTCTCAAAATTATTTTTCTTTTCTGATGATCTTGCAGATTATCTTGGTTGGACCCAGAAAATTGTTTATTGGGAGCACTTTTCTTACTGGCTTGCAGGACAGTTGGGAGGAGTTCTGCTCTTTAAATGGGAGTTTTTAGTGGAGCTTCTCCATACTGTTGTATGTAGTTTAGACTAGCAAAACTTTTTTGCATTGTTTATGTTTCCCAGTTTAGTTGTATCTCCTGTTTAAGAATATTTCAAAGGGATTAGGTTACTTACGCAGAAGGACAAAGAAACTGAGAAGTGTGCAAGGAGTTCTGTAAGAAGTCTGTAAGAAGTGATGTTATTTCCTTTAGCTTCCCATTGAGCATATCTGTCCTTGCTTATGGAGAAGCTGTATCTGTTTGAAAACTTGGTTCTTTAAATTTTTCATTATCCACCTCCAATTTTTTTCTTCTCAAGTGGTGAAGGGCCTTCTTGCCTCCTTTTGAGAGAAGAAATATAACTGGAAAAAAACTCCCCATGCATGCTGTTTCTTATTGTTCTCTTAGGGAAATAACTCACAATACATAGTAAATAGATTAGATAACCCAGTTAATTATTCTGATTTAAATTGAACTGTTAATGATACTGAAAATGAAGATCTGAGACACTGTATGACAGACACATCACTGCAAGTGATTTTAAGTTGCATATTACTAAATATGAGACTGTAGAAGTAACACTTGCCCACGAACTTGCAGACAAATAATGCTCAAAGGAGTTCTATACGGGAGATCTTGAAGTGTGTGAAAGACTTTGAATTAATTGTTTTCTTAAAATGATGCTATTCCTGCCTTTTTCAGTGTGTTTAAATTCTTACTACGTATTGCAACTTGCAGAGGATGGCTGGTGTGCAGTTTGAATGGATTCACTTGTTTTGAAGTAGTGTCAGCCTTTATAGTTAAAATTAGCTGGTCGTTATAGCTGTATTAAGCACAGTACAGTTAATATATATGGACATAGCATCTTTCCCGATTATTCTCTAAATACTATTTTCTCCTTACTTGCATACAGCATACAATTTTCATTGATTTTCTGTTTCTGAGGCCTGCGGTTGTTCTCCTCTTAATTTATGGATCCAAAAGTAGTGATGATCTCTTGTGAACATTTTTTACTTTCTCTTACTATCGATAAATGATGAGAAGCGAAACCTACATTGTGCTTATTATCTAGCTCTAAAAATAGATATGTATTTTATAACAATGCAGATACATTTTTATTTGTTTACTATTTACCCTTTTCTTTACACTTTAAAGAAGTTAATGTAACTAGGGAGTAGTTTCCTCTAGTTTGCTCCTTTCTACATATTTCATGTTTTCACAATGGAAAAAATAAATTTTTTGTATCTCTAAAATGTTTTTCTTTGTGATGCCATATTCTGCTGAAGTCATGTCACTCTTTTGTAAAATTTCGTAGTGTTCTACTTAGCATTCCACCCAAGGAGTCTGAAAATTTAAGAGTAGCTATATTTTTACACATCATCCCAATTTAATAATTTTATGAAGTTATCCAGAATCCATTTTTATGTATTGCATTATATACTTTTTCTTGACCTAACAAGAAGTCAGTCATAAATAACATAAATATTAACTGTGTTGAATACCAGGCTCTAATTTGGCATATATTTCATACCCAGGAGAAATAGATGTCAATAACAGAGCAGATTGCCTTAATTGAAAATATTTACATTAGATGGAATAGTATCTCTTTTAGCTTCAGATACATGGTAGATAGTTCGTATCTTCAGAATGACTGTGAACACTTAGAATCCATTTGACAGAAGAGATTCTGGATTTGTACCTGCGATCTGTCTCCTGTTTACTTGCTTGAGGTATTTTTCATCAAAAGGTGTTGCTTGTTTGATGTAATACAAGGTGTTGGGTGAGAGGCTGGTGAAGATTAGAAAATCTTGGCAGAGCTGCAGTGGTTTCAGTGAATCTACACTGATGCACACCAGTTGCAGTCCGTGTTCAGCAATTGCAGATAACTATTTTTCTTTGATCGTCCCAAGTTTCAGTAGATTTGCAACTTCTCAATGAAAATAAGCCTTTTCATTTTAAAATGTATTTTTATATTTAGAATTTTATTTTCATTGTTAGAATACATGTAGTGATAATGTTTCCAATATAACAGATTTGTAATGCATATAAACAGTATAGCACTACTGTCTATTTATTTCTAAACCACGTAAGAGTGACCTAAATGTCCCTTGTCATTGGTAATGTGATGAAAGAAGTCACTGTTGCCACCAAAGATTTCCTTTCTAGCAAGGTGGTTCCAGAGTTAAAGATCCATTTTGCAGTTTAGGTGTAGGGCTAGAATGTTATGTCTTGAAAATATTTTAATATATTCCTCCCAAAATAGGGTTATCTATTAAGGAAAGAAGCAGTACTGGAAAAATTAGTAGTGTGAAGAGAAACTTCAACTCATCCAGCAGTAAATGTTTTTCGGTTGTATTTTAGTAAGGCACACATACGTGGTCAAATATAAATACTGCTGAATGGTTACAGAAAGGGACAACTCACTTAATCACCTTCTTTCTTTGTGTAATGTATCGTGAAAGGTGTATATGGCATGTGTAGGGGCAGGACCTCTTTGAGTTGCAGAATTTTTTAGAGTTCTTGACTATGAATAAATTTATAAAATACATTTTAGTCTGTATTAAAATACTATAAAATATTTTATGTCAGAAGATCAATTACATTTCTGAAAAAAATACAGGTTTTAGCTGTTGCCCTTTAAAAGGCAGCATTTCTAGTAGATATCTCATGAGGAAATCTGTACATTTTAAGGATTTGTACACCGCAGAAGTTTCTTGGTGTTTACCTCATTTATGTTCCATACAATCATTTTTGCACTTTTCTTTCTGTGTTGACATTGAGTGGGTGAAGATTGCTGCAATGGAAGTAGCTGCCTGGGCTTGCAGTACACCAGATATTATTCCTGGTTACCCACTCCTCTCATTATTTTCCATAGTGAAACAGAATAAAGGGTGCTCTGTGTCATTTGCCACCTTTAATTGCAAACTTTCCTTCTGTCTGGTGGATTCTTCTTGCAGAAAATCCTAATTCAGTAGTATGTCCAGTGCTAGGAGTGAAAAATTTAAATGACCTCGTTTGCTACAATTTCATGAACATTTATTGTAATGTGGATCAGTAGAGAAACAAATCTAGCGCCTTGAAAATTACAGTACCTCACCTATACTCAAGAGACCAAAAATCACTCCAGCAGTGTTTTCCAGTCTCCCATTCCTGGGCCAAGTAATTGAGAAAATAATAACTAACAATCTCCATTAACATATGCCATCTGTGAACATCTCAAATGTCCCACACTCAGGGTTCAAACTAGGGCAGAGCTCACATGAGCAGGAGGTCCGTATAAAAACCAAGTCTTCATTCTAATACAGTTCCCTGTTGTTTTGTTTTTTTGTTTTTTTTTTTCTGTAATCAGTCTGACCTGAATGAGGGACTGATTACTGTATTAGTATATCCTTCATTTGGTTTTTCTGAGGGTTTACATATTCAGGAAAGAAAAATGTAGAACTATCTAAATTTATTCTTAAAATAGATACATTAAAAATTAGGGTCCAGTATTGTATTTCTCACTGTTTAGAAAAGTGTGCAAAGATGTATTTTTAAAAGTGTGCAAAGAAATTTTTAAAAGAAGACAAAATATATTTCATAAGCAATAACCTAAATTAATTGTAAAATTAATCAGTGAGTATAGCTGCAACAAGCATAGTACATGGAGCTACAGTTGTGATATAAATATATATCCATATAATATATGAAAGAGGAAACCCAAAGCAATTATTTTAAACTCAGTTCCTCAAGAGCTGCATGATAAATGTATGCAGCTTTGGAATACAGTAAAGCTTGTGATTCATTAAGAGCTCTCGTACTGCCAAAGAGTGAACTCAATTTAAATATCTAGCTTTTATGTCCAGAAAATAAAGTGACTATTTCCATCTACAGTACAGAATTCAGTACAGAACTGCAGAAGTTATTTGCCCTTAGGGTTCAGTAGACATTATCTTTTCTTTTGTTTGATTTATCTTTTTAATGTGATAAACTGATGTTCAGAAGTGTAAATGCTAGATTCCTTAAAAGCTTTCTGGACGGACCCAGAATAATTCAACGTCTTTAGAGGAAGTTAGGTCATAAATGTCTTCCTTCTGAACTGTGCTCCAACAGAATGTTAAAGAGTGTTAGTTTCACAGTGCAGTGACAAGTGATGGGTTATTTGTTGTTGGGTGTTTTCCTCAAAGGGGGCTAGTTTTTCAGCTTATCCACAAGGACTTCATCAATCAGAAGAGTTCAAAATTGAAGACAGAGCTGTTAATCAGAGCTGTTCATATACAATTCTTTGTGTATATCCATTAAGTTTTTATAGCTTAATGTGGGATAAAAATGAAATAATGGCTAGTGGAACATTGTCTGAGGAAATTATTAAGAGGAGCATGGTTTGGGTGGAAAAGGTGAACAGTACTAGTAAGGATGCAGTGGTGAAAAGTTCATGAGTGTGTTTGTGGTTTGTTTGGTGGGTTCTTTTCCTCTACAGCTTTCACTTTTGCTGGTTGGTCTGCATAATAGTTCTGATTTCAGAAGGTTGCTGTCTGGCTCCAAAGTTGCCAGAAGTCTGTCTTGCCTCAGCAGCTTACCCTTGCATTAACATATGTTAATGCATATGCTTGGTAGTTTTTTATGTCAAAGACTTCTTTTTACCAGTTAAGTAATGTTAGTGATAGCTGAGACATTAAACTTCAGGGTATTACAGTCTATTCTGAATATGTGATTTCAGGTTTTAATTAAAGACAATGGATTTTTTTTCTGTATTGGTCAAAAGAGTGAAATCATAGATTTTAGTTAGAGAACGGAGAAGGCCCTTTCACCCATTTCACATGATGGCAAAGACAGCAATTTTTATGTCAAAGGTTTTTTGCTTGCCTCTTTTGTCTCAGTTTTTTTTCTAATCACCCTCTTTAGTCTATAAATATGCATCTTTCAGGTAAGTCAGTAAATCCTGTTCACTGTAAGGACCTGACTCAAGGCAATGGGGCTGCTTTCTCTTTGCCTTTTGGAGAAACTAGAGTTTCTCAACAGCGTTGAGAAATGGCAGTCTCAGGTCCTTTTTCACACTATTTCCTCTCTTCACTGTTTTTTAACGTAGCTCTATGTTTTCATTTGCTCTAAGAATTTTGAACTATTTCCAGCCATACCTTTTAAAAGTAGTGAAGTACATATGCTGTATCTGGCATTTATTCACACTATTAAGGTTTGATCTTCTGCTTCTCCTTATGTCTGTTCTGTTCCTCAATGTTCAGCACTTTTGAAGCCTTGTTTTCTCTTCCAGAGTTACTGTTGCAGTACTGGCTTTGCTGATGATATAGATTACAGAAAAAAACCCCTAGCATTCAGATAGGCTCATTTGGGTAAATGTTGGAGTAAGTTGTTTCAGTAGTGTGTGACTCCTGAAAATTAAAAATTAAGATTTATACAAACACAGAAAGATCAGTCTGTTCTAAATTTGGAGAACAGACCACAATATTGTAGCTGGAACAGAGAGTTTTGTTACCTGTGGTAGGCCTAACACAGTGGCTTGTTAGAATTGGTGTAGATGTGAATTACCTTTTCATAAAATATATTCCTGTAGTACTTTTGCTTAAAAGACTTCTGCAGTTTCTTTTAGGTAGTGAGTTACTGATTTCTCACAGTCATATTAATGTGTGTGGTATTTGCATATGACTATAACCAAAGTGATGATGCTTATGTCTTAAGGATCAGCTGAAATTACTATTTATCATCTTCCTGGCATGCAGTTTTAAGGGTTTTTTGGGATCAATTACACATGTTTGGTTAGTACAAAAAGTAAATATTTAGGATGTACAGTATTGTTGTCAAAGTTTAGGTGTTGAGATGGGAACTGTAATGGTGACATTTTTAGGATTTAGTATTGGCGTCAGCCTTCTTTGAAATATGATCTAAAGGCAATGGAAGTAGGAATGGAAACAGTGAGATTTCTTCTCATTCATAAATTATCTTTTCTTCTATCAGCTTGCTTCCTGGTTTATCTGCGGTTATTAACCTCACCAGATTCTTCAGTTTCAACTTTTCTTTTGCAGCCTGACTCAGACAACATACTTTAGGGATTACCAAATATAGTCCACAGTCAAATTCAGTCCCTGATATTCTGCAAATGCAATTCACAATTTAATTATGAAAGTGTAGAATCACTGGGCATGCTCAGCTTCTTCAGTTCTCTAGAAGCTGTTAGGCATCTCTGTCGTTACACAGTTTAGGGGGAGCAGCTGTGTCCTGCTTTTGTCTGATGCCGTTTGTCTGTGGATCACAAGCTCATGGCAGGCTGTGTCACTGACACTTGGATGAGTAAAATGAGTTCTTGTTCTGCTTGTTCCAACATCTTTATTCAGGTTGGGAGGAAAGACTAGCATTAATATGGACAAGGACTTGTTGAAAAGGGCTACTTACATTATCTGTCTTCAGGTTTTTTGGCGGGGTGTGTCTCTGAGGTTCAACAGTTGTTTTTCTGTCAGTGTGGGTGCTGCTGGTACATCCCTTGAACATTTAATACTGAGATGTCCTTACCTGTAACAAGACGCTTTAGATGATTGAATGTGAAACAAGGCAGTATGATGGTGCCTTTACCGTGAGCATAATAGTAAGAAATCTGTAGCCATATGGTTAGAGCTGTGTTTCTCTGGTATTCTTATTAAATAAGAGATTCTTTACCTCACCCACTGAATCTCTGTATGAAAGTGGGGAGACCGGTATAGCAGCATCAGTTTAAATATTCTAGGAGTATTTTTAATATTTCCCTGACTTCAGGGTACACAGTCTTCCTTTTATAATTATAATCCTATGATCAAGAGTGGGAGTTGGCACTGCCCACAGGATACCATCTTTAAAGATGTAATTTCCTTTCTCATCTCTTCTTACTTGCTGCCATTATTTTTGGTTTGCTTTTTTGTTTGATCAGTTGGTTAATTTTAGTCTTGTGGGCTTTTTTTATGGCACATGCAACATGAAAATGCACTCAGGAGCTGTACTTTGTATGAACAAAAGTAAGAGTTGCTGTAAATTAAGGCCACTGAATTCACAGTAACGCTCATAGAAGGATTGCAAGGCATTTTAAACGTATGAAACCTGTCATTAGGCAGCACAGCCTTTCAAACCTCTTACTGTCATTCATCAGATATATATGGTTGATGGATTTCCAGTATGGTTTGATCCAAGACAAGTTAAGGAAAACAATACAACTTACAGATCTTTGTAAGACCCTGATGGAGTTTGCCTAATTTATTGGATTCTTGTAGGGATAGTGATTTCTGCAGTGCTCATTCAGTAAGAATTACAGGAGTTATTTACCTTTAGATTTCAGTGGACAGAAGATAAGACTGCAAAACTGCTGAAAAGTTAGAGAATTATATTTTGATCTTATTTCCTTTCTTTTTCCTCCTTGTTCTTATGTTTTTTCTTGACATGGAAGTATTAGTGCCAGACCGAGTAAGTTGCCATTGATCCTGTAAGTTGTAAAGATGAAGAAGGTTGTGCATATTTGAAGGCTGATAATGATTGAGCACTTGGGTTTTTTATTATTATTACTGCGACCTCTGAATATACTGGTAACTTTCTCTGATATAGGTCCCCTAAATAAGGAAGTCTTTTCTGTACTGTGAAAAGCTGAATTTTGAGAAATAACAAAAAGACTATTTTTCGTCAGAGAGGACTGATTACTACATGGAAAAAATCTTACAGAGATTTTGATATACTGTTTTCTAAGGTGTTTTCATTGTGGTTTTTGAAGCCATATTCTAAAATATAAAGCAATTCAATATGGAGCATTTTAACACCTACACTGATATGAGGAAACAGCACTGAAATCTTCTGGAAAACATAAATTTTGTGGTTCCTTTGTCCCATGACACAAATAAGCGAAAATCTAATATTTTCTTAGAACTGTACTGTGAATTTTCTGGCTCTCCATCAATTGATTTTTATACAGTTAAAAATAATGCCACCAGTGTAGTGAATTATTTGGCTACTGTAAATCTGCTATAATCCACAGCCAGTCAATTTTGGTTAAAATCCAGTCTTGATGGTATGGCAGATTGAAACTGAGAGCACTTTTATAGAATAGTGCTTAGAAGTGCAATAGAAGTGTTTTAACATCATTATGTTGATGCCTGAGCCAATATATAACCGCATTTTGATCATAAAATTCAGACTTTATTACAAGGGGCATTCCATGCTATATTCAATAGTTACCAGGTTAACATGCATCATTAAGTGTTCTCTCTTTGTCTGTTCAGTGTTGATCTTTTAAACTAAATCTGTTATTTAAATCAGTCATTTGAAAATATATTATTAATGACATGAAAATAATAGTGTGAAGGAAAGTTCACAGACAAACAAAGAAGATGGCAGAGCCATGTCCTTGTCATGTATTCTCCAACTTCCTAGCCTTTTAAACTTTTACCCTTCTCTGATAGCACTTCCATGTTAGGGTTTGTGATGACAGTTATGGAAATGTGTTTTGTCCTGCACAAGTCTCCTGCTGCTTTCTGTGTAGTGTTGCAGAGATTGTTGAATGACATCAGTGGTCACACACCTAGATGCACAAACTGCTGGGTCCTGGCTGTGGCATGGGCTGTCAGGTCAGCCACCATCATTGCAAATTTGAGTGATTGTGGGGCTGTAGTGCTTTGCAGATGTAGCAGTCAACACTTCTGAAGAAGGTGTTGGGTGGCTGCAACACCAGCATAAAGCTGCGTCTGATTCCTCCCTCCAGCAATGCTCTCTTTTATTTGATTAATAATGTCCTGACCTACCTGCAGAAATGCAAAAGTGTTCCTAGTTGGAGATGTGTTCTGCAGGTGGGGGATTGTATGAAATTAATGTGCTATAATTATCCAGGGAAGCTAAATGTTATTAATGTTTAATCCAATTTGTGATTCATTTTGTGCCAGAAGTCTGAAACAAAATACTTATTTACCCTGTCTAAAAAATAATTAGGGTTATTTTCATATTGAGAGAGAATTTAAAGCCCACTGAAGAAAGCAAATTTTAATGATAGCATCAGGTGCTAACTTAAGGCAAGACTGCTTTGCTAGCTTTTTTAACAAAATCCTTTCTTTTTTTTCTTACAGTGAATTAATTGTTTTGTTCTAAAGACTAATTGCAGGTTATTTATGTTAACCATCCAGTTCAGTCTTACTACCAGCATTTGCATTAGTACTGTAATTCCAGCTAAAAATGTTTCATTGTGTGTGTGTCGTAGTTGCATGCTGATTTCCGAAATAGCTGCCCGTCTCTGATAATCCTTGTGAAGGCCTATTAATAAACGTTCTTTCTGGATAGCAGTATGTAACTCAAACAGCCTATCTTTTCTAAATCAACAGGTTCACTAAATTAAATTTGTTTTGAAGATTTTCTGGGAAATTACCTTGGACATTTCTGAAACTAGCAAACAACAAAGGACAGAATTAAGAGGGTAAATTTAGATATTTGTGGCTAAGTAGAACCTGTTAACTCCAGGGGATGTGATGTGATTGTCTGGATGTGACTGTTTACTTTATCATTCGTGTTCACTTGTAGATCTTCATCTCGTTGCTTGGAGAATCTCCAGAGTATATTGAAGAGCAGGCTTAGGTGGCTGAATTCAGAAACCTCACTATGCTAGTAATGACGAGACAGTTCTTCTAAACAGACTGTGTTTGTGACTTTTCTATCTGTGTTACCTCCCACAAGCTTCTTCCAAATACAATTTAATCAAAATTAATTCAATAAAGCCCTCAATTTTGTTTACCTTCACAGAGATGTCACTCTTATTGAAAGCACAGACTTTCAAATAAACCATGTAGGTTATTAATAAGGAAGCAAACATAACCCTTCAAAATCTATTTCCTCTCATGTGATGCATGATGGTACATTTAGAAGGAGCATGCCTTATTTCTCCTGGGAGTCTCATCCAATTTGGTGGATAAATAAGCCTTCCTACATGGTTGTTTAAAAGGCTACTGTGACCTCTAAATACTGAATAGTTAATAAACTGAGCTAATAATTGAAAAATACATATGAATCAATTTTACATGCACCAGGCAGCAAAGTGAATAGCTTTTCAGACTATTAATAATAGAAAACTTGTTTCTATGTGTTCAGTATTGGAAAGATATGCTTTACTGTTTTTTCTTCCTCCTTCCTAATGATATAAGTTGGCAGCATGTTTCAGGACACTGGTGTTTTGCTTGAAGCCTTGCAAGAGGAGTCAGCAGTGTTTTGCCATCCTCCTTTAAATAAGCTCTTCAATCCAGCACAAATACAGTCTGTTTCTAGGAATGGAGAAGATAGTACCTAATTTATAAGGAAGCTATCACTTTTTTAGGTCACACATGGCATAAAACTTTCTTTTCCCTCAAGGCGTTTTTCAAATAGTTACTCATCACCATGGTATAATACGTCTGTGGTTTCTCTAGAGAAAATAATGTTGGGTTGCTAGCTTTAAGGTCTTAGGGCTAAATTCATTCTTGTGTGACCGTGTTCTAAACAACAGCTTTTCATCTGAGATTACATTTTGCCCCCTTACTTCAGTCTTGCCAACTCATTGCTCTAAATGTCAAGGTATTAATGAACATGTTCAAAATAAGTAGGTGATAAAGTGTCATATGTCTTTGCATGCCTAGGCTAAGTCTAAAGCTCACTTTCAGAGTTTACTTCCAAGAAGTGAGGTAATTGTTTAGAAAGACAATCTTCTTGTTTGGGCAGCGCACAAATGCAACCATTTAAGTTAGTTGCAATTTTTACAGGGGAAAATTCCTGCTGGAATAATTCATTATTTTGAAAGGGACCCTCCCAGTTCTCTGATATTTCTAGAAATACCAGTTTGAAATAACTGCCTCTGCTGTTAGGTATTAGTCAGCAGAGGGCACTCTGCTCCTTTAAAAATAAAAAAGTGGCTTAAAAATATGGAGGCAAAATGCTTTTCTTTTATATGCTTTTTTTTTTTTTTTCTTTTTTTTCCCCCAAACCTATCGCATCTGACAATTCTAATTAGTATGAATTGGGTAGAGGATTCTTTTTCCACATAATACTTTCTCTCCTGAATTGAAACATAGATAAAATAACTTGTTTCCTTGTCCTGGTTTAATCCCAGCCTAGCACTAAGTATCACAGAGCTGCTTGATCACTACATCCATGGTAGGGAGAAGAGTCAGAGAAAAAAAAAAATCATGGGCTGGGGTAAGAACAGTTTAATAATTGAACCAAAATAAAACATCATAATAAGAATAATAGGAATGAAAAGGAGAGCGAGAGAGGAACAAAACCCAAGAGAAACAAGACATGCCCAGTATAACTGCTCAGCACGTGCTGAAGGATGCCTAGCCCATTCCCCAGCAGTCATTGGTGCCTCTCAGCTGACTTTCTCCGGTTCATATACTGGCCACGGCCTTCTATGGAATGGGATATCCCCCTGATAGCCCAGATTACCTGTCCTGGCAGCGCTGTCTCTCAGTGCACCTGCTGGCTGACAAAGCATGGGAAATTTGACTTAGAGCAAAGATACGTAACAGCAACTAAAACATCAGTGTGTCATCAGCCTTACTGTCATGCTAAATTCAAAACTTCACAGCTACTAAGAAGAAAACAACTCTATCCCAGGCAAAATTAGGACATCCCCTTAAAAAGAGCCTGCTGTTTCTTTCTCTGGGCCCTAGGTTTACCATGGGTTTTTCTCTAGGTCTGAAATGCAGTGCAATTCCTGCAGTTTTGTTGTGTAAGCAAGTAGATGCTAAACTGTCTGAATCATCCGGCTCATCTTCTCAGTTCTAGGTGTTTGAATCCATGAGACCAAGCAAGGCTTTTACTTTCTGTACTCTTTAAAAAAGGCTGTAGTGCGGGGCCAAGGCATAGGAGTGAGGCTCATGGGAGCCCTGTTCAATGGTATACTTAAGTGAGAATTCTAGTACTGGAACATTGTCCTTCTATTTTTTTTTTTTTTTTTTTTTTTTTTTTTTTTTTTTTTTTTTTTTTTTTTGTAATGCACTCAGTCATGTACAGTGATTGACTGAGGTAACAGATTCTTGGAGGCTTGTGAAGTACAGCCAGTTATTTGCTTGCAAATGGAATGAAAGTTTCAGCATGTCCATGTTCCCATAACATTTTCTTCCGTAAATTCAATGAACCATGGTACAAAAATTTGGCAGAAAAATTTACCATTTGCAAGACTTATCAAGCACTGTTCTTCAAAACCAGTGAAGCCTGATCTAAAGGTCTAAAAACCTGAAATATTTATTAAGTAGGAGAAGTATTTTTTTATGTGTTGTGTGTACAGTAGCTGTTTGTAGGATTATAACACAATAATGGTTTGATGATCTCAGCTTAAAAGTTGTCCTTAGGAGAAAAAAGAAGGCAAAGAACACACCAAACCGCACCCCCCCCCCCCCCGCCTCAAAAAAAAACAGGTAAAAAACTTAGACTGTTGTTGTCTTTCTGAAAATATTATTATATATACATAGAAAGGCCTGGAAGGGACTTTAAGATAATCCAGTTTCAACCCTCCTCCCTGGACAAGGAGATGTTCCACTAGACCAGGCTACGTATAGCTCCATGCTTGAATGTGTTGTTGTAAACATTTGGTGATTATACTGTCTTTTTACAATTTGGATAATTCTTTTTAGCTACAAAAAGTTGTGAGAGGAGAGTTTATTGCCAGTTCTTGCTTACACTTGTTCAAATCTGAAATGGTTTTTGTTAGTTTCTGTCACTGAAGATTTGAATTAAATTTGTAAATAGGTTTCATTACTAGAAAAAGATCTTATATATTTGGCCTTGTCAGTTATTAATTGTGAGGATGTGATGAGGATGTAATTTATTGCTAGTAACTGTGTCTAGAAGACAAAGATTTGGTTTAGTTTTATGTTCAGATTATCAATTATAGAACTCAAATGCTACAATTAATTTTTAATAATGTTAGAACATTAGTTGGTATATTCTGTGGTATCCTTGGGAATCTTAAGGATTTATCTGAACCAAAATGTTAATCCCATAATTTCGTCAGCTGGTGAAAACGTTTGAAAATTTGTCAGTAGAAGTGACATTTGGAACACAAGTCAGTATGTGACTAAATGGGACTCTTTACTTTTGTTTCAGTTTGAAAGACAGGTGTCTGCTAGGGAAGGTAGGAGCCTCCCGCGGAATGGAAAATGTAAATCCCCTCTCTCTGAATTACTATAATTTTGAAATAAAGGGGCTCTCAGGCAAAAATATGAGACTAGGAACAGCAGTTCTTTACTAGCATGTATAATAAACAAACCAACAGCAACAACTGCAGCATTAACACAACCAGAGCAGAACCCAGGCACGGCTCCCCTGGGCCGCGGGCACTTTCCCCTGGGTGCAGTTCCGGGCACGGCCAGCAGGGGCGCTGCGGGCTCCCGGCGGGCAGGGGGCGGTGATTCCCCCGCGGCTGCAGGGGGCGCTGTGGGGCGGGATCGGGAGCAGCGGCCATGGCGGCTGGGCCGGACGGGAAGGGGTGGGAGAGGATTTGGGTCTAAAAACCCCTGGGGCAGCCAAACCCACTGCCCAGAGGGAAGGGATGGGAGAGAGGCTTTGGGTCGAAAAACCCCTGGGGGAGCTGATCCCAGTGCCCTGAGGGGAAGGGATGGGAGAGGCTTTGGGTCGAAAAACTCCTGGGGCAGCCGACCCCGGTGCCCAGAGGGGAAGGGATCGGAGAGGCTTTGGGTCTAAAAACCCCTGGGGCAGCTGATCCTAGTGCCCAGACTGGAAGGGATGGGAGAGAGGATTTGGTTCACAAACCCTGGGGCAGCCGATCCCGGTTCCCCTGCAGGACTCTTGGAAGCAGCAAGCTGGAACGGCAGGAATGAGCAGAAGTCCCAGGGCAGTGGACGAGATGTATCAGAAGCTCCGCAGTGGTGGCTGTAACCGTGGGACGTCCCAGCGAGGCAGGAGGTGCGGGGTGCAGCAGCAGAAGAAAGGCAGCTTGGCTGGGTTATTGTAATGGAGCGAAATTCCTTCTCCCAAGACACAGGTCCTTCTCAGAAGCCCAGAGACAGAAACTTGCAGCTGCCCCCAGCCCTTTACCTGCCTAGTTCCCGTGGTGTCTCCATCCCTTCAGAGACAGAGATAACCTCCTCCGGAGAAAAAGAGGTGCAGCCAGATGCTACACTCATTTCCCAACCTTGTCCACTTCTTTGGTTTTTCTTAAGTACACATAAGTACCCAGTAGTCAGTTTCCTAGCAACTTACGGGAAAAAATTATGTGAGTAAAAAATAAAGAAACCCAATGGCCAACAACTTTTTAAACCCAGTAGTAACTTAGCAAAATAACTTTTTGCTAATTATTTTGGATCTCTCTTTACCTACATGGATTGTATTTTACTTGTTGCTGTTTCCTTTAAAAAGGAATTTGGCAAAGATTGGTAAACAAGCTGAACATGTGTATTAATGTCATGAAGTCCTAATCAAGGAGTTGAATAGATATAAATGAATCCTGTAATTGAAGCTATTGTTTACAATTAGAATAAAATTGCATGTATGGGGTTTGTTAGGGTTTTAGAAGTATTTTAGAAGTGAACGTAAACAAGTAGAATGTTTAGGCAGACTTGACTAACAATACAAAACCAGCTCTTCAGAGGTGAATTACTAAAGCTATGGAAAGGATGTGGCAGTTAGCTGATCCATAGACATATTCCAGAAAGTCAGCCATAGAATTTTCCTAGCTCTACAAAGCAAAAGTGGTTTCCAGAGAATAGAGCTGTTTCTGTTTCTAGGATCCTTAACAGCAAAAATGGCACATTTTTACAGCACATATCAGGAAGGTATTCACTGCAGCTGAAGATGCAAAACTTCAGCACCAGTGTGTGAAAATTTCATCCAAGGTGCTACATTTAGTACCAGAAGGAGGCACGATAGTGCCTAATTTATAATCCATTTCAAATGTAACATGCCACACACACAAAAGTAAATATTAGTTACTATTTTTTTGTGACAGGTGTTTGCAACCTGCTGTTCAGTTCTTCACAGTGATGTCATCTTCCAGTTTAGCTTTATAGCCATGCCAGTATTTGAAGAGTGTAACACCCAATGCAGTCATTAACAAGCAAAGTTGTAGTGTTTAAAAGCTGTGATGCTTGATGATCTCACCTTCTAAGAAAGAAAGGAACCAAAAATCTTGAGGATCTGCCTGGAGAGTTAGAGGCATGAAGCTTTTAAAAGAGAGGATAAAAGAGCCTATAATTTTTGTTTAATAAATCTTCATGTTTTAGTCTATAGGTGGAACTATTAGATCTAGTGAAAAATATAAAAGGAGAATTAATATTTAAAATCTGAAGGTGAAATTTCTCATTTGCCTCTGTTGTCATTGCAGTTGAGATTATTGCATTATCTCTGTTTTAGTCTTGTGTAGCAGAGAGAGGGAATGCGATGTTCCCAATCTTCAAATAACAGATTTTTTTTTTATTTCACCTGGGTTTTTTTCTAATTCAAGCAGCATAGAGAATAAAAGGTGACTAGAAGTTACTGTAATGTTTTTAATTAAATGTAGTCAAATAATTTAAAATATTGGAATACATTTTTATTTCATTTTGCTTTTGAAAACCAAAGTTGTATCTGTAATTTACTTCAAGCCTAAAGTGTCTGGAATGCCTGTATATCTGAAATGGTACTATATCCCAGTAAAGAGCTTTATATACCAGACACAGACAAAACTTCGGAAATACTTTGGTAATTAAGACTTCCATGGAGGTGAAAAAATGCCCCACCATACTACAATTATGTTAGGTAGCCTGGAGATGCAAGATTTTTTACTAGTTCCTCAGAAATAGCATACAATTTCCTGCCTTCATGGAAGAGTTCACCTGTACAGTTTGCATCCACTTATTCTATACCTTAATTCTTGGGGATGTTCTGCAAAAAACCAATTTGGTCATAGGGTTATTAAAATATTATTTAATTATGGGAAGCCATGAGACTTGTGTAATATTTAGAGTGCGAATTGTGTACACTGTTTTCATTTGCATGTGTAGTATTTTAAACGTTTGAGTAGCCCTGTAATGGCATTACTAAGGTGATCATAGAGTCCACATCACACATCACTGTATCTTATTTTGAAATACTGATGGATTTCAGTTCACCTGAGATTTCACCCTTTCACTATGAGGAAACAAAGAAGTTATTATACACCCTCATTTCGCCCTTTGTGCCTTCATAGTTGTTGATATCTTCATGTTGGAAGTGGAGCCATGGCGAGGAAGATGCTGCTCTAACCGGTTTTTGGCAGGCATGCATGTAAATTACTATATAGCACATACAAACTGACTGACAGCTGCAGCATTCTCAGTCTTTAAGTGTTATAGTAGACATCTGTAGTTGCATTTACGTTCAACCTACCAGAACATGTTGGGATCATCCAAAGTTGCTGTGGCATTGTCATTCTGTATCTGGGACTTTGGAATATGGTGATTGTCCCGCTCTGATCTGCACTGTGGTGGCCTTACCTTGAGTCCAGTGTGCAATTTTGGGTGCCAGAATACAAGAAGAGTATTAAACTGTTAGAGAGTGTCCAAAGGAGGGCCATGAGGATGGTGAAGGGCCTTGAGGGGCAGCCATGTGAGGAGTGGCTTCAGTCTCTTGTTCTGTTCAGCCTGGAGAAGGCTGAGGGGAGATGTCATTGCAGTCTGCAACTTCCTCACGAGGGGAAGAGGAGGGGTAGGCACTTCTGTGGTGACCTGTGGCAGGACCTGAGGGAATGGCATGGAACTCCCCAGCAGGAGTTTTACACTGGATATCAGGAAAAGATTCTTCACCCCTGAGGGTGGTTGGGCACTGGAACAGCTCCCCAGGGTCACAGCACCAGCCTGGCAGAGTTCAAGAAGTGTTTGGACAATGCTCTCAGTCACATGGTGTGAATCTTGGAGTGTCCTGTACAAGGCTGCAAGTTGAATTTGATCATCTTCATGGCTCCCTTCCAATTCAGGATATTCTATGATTCTCTGTCTCAGTATGTTCTAACAAAAGACACACTCTAAATTGGAGATGTTTCATGAAAATTGTGGCATGATATTTAGACAGGAACATAAAGGTCATGTATTCATGAAGACCTAAAGTCACATCAGCATTTTAATATAATAATATAAATACAAGAAAATTGCATGGTAGAAGGGGCGGGGAAGTGTTTAGCTATCCATTAAATTATAAGCATTTTGGAAGCTACTTCAAATCACTTTTCTGGGATCTCCCATAAATTTTTGGATGTTTGAGCATATAGTTCTTAGAAATTAACTTACTAAATATGAAAATTTGAACTTGCTTCATGTGTGAAATTGAATCTTTAGCTTTCATGCATATTTTTTGTATCATATGGTATGATCCAGAATGCAAAGACATTGCTTACTCTTTTTTCCAACTTTGTCTGGTGACCTGATGTCAAGCAACGCTATGCAGTGTATGGTCCTTAGCAATAAAAACATAATGTGTAAGGAGACATTTGCTTTTATTGTCTGTCAGTCCATTAAAATTAATTCAGATTTGGAGGAGTTCCACAAGAAAACCACCATTAGCAGACATTTGGCAGCAAGCAGATGATCTATTTCTTAGTTTCTCCTGTTCAATCAGTGACTTTTTTCATCTGTCTGTCAGCAAGGTCTGAAATCCTGTTGCAGAGTTTTTATGAGAGAAAATTCAGACTTGATAGCAGTTTCTGGTTCATAATTCAGTTCAGTCACAGGACTACAGTAGCCTGTGGCAATATCAGATTTCTGGGGTGGTTGTGCGCTTCAGTCCTTAGGTGGTACCTGCTTTTCAAAGGAGATGAACATACAAATAAAATAGCAAAGTGAAGAGAAGAAAGGTCTGTGGCTTTTCCTGTAGCGTGTTTATTAAGAGGTTTTCCTGACACGTTTATTACAAATCAGGCATTTGTAAAATATGTTCTACTTTTTGGTTGCTTTACCCTTCAATTCAGGAAAATATATAGAGCATTTTGGTAAAACCTGGTTGAATTTAAATGCGCACAAATAGCCAAAGAAAGCGAGTGCTTCACGGTAGTGAAATGTCAACTCACTGGTCTTGTGCAAATCTAACCACCTTCAAACCAAGTCCTTCAAACCAAAGAACAGAAGAAGTATGACTCTTTTTCTTAGTAATAGTGCTGCATTACTAGAACTTTCTCAGCTCTTTTGAAGTAGGTTCTGTAGGATCAGGTATTTCCTAGTAACTTGAGAATTCCATCATTTTCCTGTTATTATAAAAATAACAGATAACACAGATAATAAGTAGAAGACTGAGATGATGAAGCCTAGCTCCAAAAATCCACACTTTTATAAGCATATAATGGATTGTGGCAAAAAGTATTGCCAGGAAAACCAACATAAAGCTGTAATACTGTTGGAAGCTCAGAATCAATTTTTAACCCTCCCTATAGTTTTCTGAGAGGAATAAAAAGGAGAAAACATGGTTGCTATTTCAGTATCTACTTAAGTGGAGATGTCATGATTAACATTCCCAAAAATTCCAGTGTTTTTATTCTGGAATCTTGTTTCAAATACTTGTAGAAACGCACAAAGAAGATCCTAAATGTATGAGACATGGTTTTCCAAAAAGAATTGAATAACTGTTCTTAAGATTTCTTGTAAATAAAGGGGAAATTAATAATAAATAAATGGTTATATTTCCAGAAGGAATATTAATGTTATATTATTAAATGGAAATGTAACATGGAAAATATTGTCTGCTGTAGTCAAAAGTATATTGAACTGAACAGTCAGCTACACCGTCTAGATTTTGGTTGTGGAACATTTGAGTTGAGCTAGCACTTAGATCTTAATGACCAGTTTGAATTTGGTGGTGCTTACAGAATCCTTCAGTTTTGTCTGTCATTTTTATTTTTATTTTGTTTCAATGTTTTGGTAACAATTATTAGTGTCCCAAAAGAAAGAAGTCTAACAAGATACAATTTTCCTGAAAGCAACTTCACCCCCTCATGTTAGTTTAAAGATTAAAAGACTACAGTCATATTAGTTTAAAGATTGCCTTCATTTTGCATCTTCACGATCATCTTCATGATATTTGATTTTTCAAGTTGAACATACATGTTGGTGATATGAACAATATCTTGTTCATTGTATATGAGCTGTCGGCAAACACAGAAAATGAGGTAAATTTTACTGTTTTGTTTGTTTTGAATAGGTTCATGCACTATTAGTTCGAGAAGTTGATGTAGAGAAGGTGTCAAGTTTTGAGAACCCGTATGTAGATGCAATAAGAAGCTTATGGAATGACCCTGGAATTCAGGAGTGTTACGATAGACGACGGGAATATCAATTATCAGATTCAACTAAATAGTAAGTACCTGGTAGCAATGAACAACTATATATAACTTTCTGTTTCTAACAAAGTAATTTTTACTTGTTAGTTTTTTGTACTGTATGTCGCTGTACATGCTTGTATGCATATGCAGCACAAACATAGCTGAATATAAACGTACTAAATTCAATTAAGGAGTGGCATACATCTATTTTATAATTATATCTGTGCTTATTTCACAAACGACAGTCTGTGATCATTCAAAGTCTTAAATTAACATTGTAATTAGGAATGGTTAATTTGGGGAGGATTTTTTGATAAGCCTATTCAACCTACTCTCTTCCAACATATAATCACAAATGCAAAATGGGCAAAAATAGATGATAAGAAATAATTTCATGTAGTGTAACTAGTGAGCACTGGGAAGTGCAATCAAAGTTGACCCCCATACAATTCATAAGAATTGGAATGTCCAAGAACTCCTATTTTTCAGATTTTCCACTTTCCTTTCCTGACATTTACAGTCTTAGTGGTGAGATAAACAGTACTAAACAAAGGAATTTGTCTTATATTGAACTGCGTTTCTATTATGGAAACAAAGTCTAAACTTCAAAGAACATGGCTGCCAGAAAGACATCAGGAAAGCACTTCAATTAAATTGTTTGTTCTAGGTCAACAGTAATAAAAATGCCTATGTGGCTAAAAAATGTCCGAAATGTTACACCTTTAGTTTCTTGGAACTGGAATCTGATTTAAAAGCAGTGTGAAATTTGTCATTGGAATCTGATGTCTGCCTGAAGGTGTACGCCATGAATCTTAGTTATTTTTTAAGGATGTAGTATACAGCTCAGGTAAAATTTCTCAGCTGCTGTCAAAGATGGCCTTTTGGTGTTGACCAATTCTACGAAACATAGCATAGTTTGCTATTAAAGCCGTGGCAAAAACATCCATGGGTTCTACTTTGATATTTGTATTAGCCATGAAAAAGAAAATATTCCAATGATATAATTCCAGTCTCCATTTGGCATGTGAATGGAAGACTCTTACTTAAGAAAGTGCACCATGAAACTTCCATTAAGCTCATTGCAGCAGGACATCAGACATGACAAGTGTAGAATGGTATTTATCTGCACAGAAGTCTGAGCATGCTTATCTAGTGCAGCACTTTATAAGGGAATTAGTCAAGACAAGCTCACTAGGCAGGATCTTGCTGGTAGAATTTAGGCAGCTGAGAACCTGTAGATGCATAAGTCTTCTGAGATTCATTACAATATTATCACCGTGCATGACTTCCCTTTACCCTATGCATGGGGTTTCTGTTGTCCTGTGCATTTCTCTGTCCTGGTTACCTTCCCAACCTGTCATTTTTGCATGTATATTTTGGTGTAGAGTGGTAAAAAGCACAGTGGTGTCTCTCTTGTATTGTTTGGATTCTCACTGTTCCCAAAGATACTATACTGTGTTTTGGTTTTAGGTGGCAAGGAAATAAATGTAATATTACATAAAGAGAAAAATTTCAGGTTGCATAAACAGTGAGAAGAAAGTATTAGAGACAAGTTGCTGACAATATATTTTCACATTGTTTCTGTACTGAAATGAGTGGCAAAGTTAAATAGAAAATGAAGCAGAGTTCTTCTCATATTTTGAATTTCTTGTATTTGTAGGTCCTAACTTTGTTTCCACAACAGATGAGATACTGGTTTTAAAGTTGAAATAAATGTATGTATTTTGTGTGTTCTATCTTAGAGGCTAAAAATAGAATTACTCTTGTAAGTAGGAAATAATGATCTGATGCTACTTCAGATCAGATTGTGCTGAATACCATAGTTTTGACCTACTCTTGATTAAATTGTCACCATAGTGGATCTTTTGAGTAGCATTAAAAATACTAGGGAATAATCATTATGCAGCTATAAAAAAATAAAATTCCTAGTACATTGTCTTGCAAAAGGTACATGTGCTAGTTGATTGGTTATTTCTCAAGCTCAGCACGTTTAGCAGTTTGCCATAAGTTTTTGTGCATTTGGTGACTTTATTATAGTTCATACTATGGATTTCTGCAAAATCTTTTAAGTTAGACTTGTTAATCACTTTATATGAGTCTTTAGAAAAGCCTCTATGTATACTTATGCTTGCAAGTAGAGTTTTTTCCAGGTGTGTTAAAAAAAATAAGCAGGCACAAAATAAACATTATTTCAAAAATGGAGCATGTGTTTTTATCAGTAAAACACCCAAACAAATTTATCAGCATTGTATCCCTGTCACAAAGCAAGGAAACAAATTGCTTAAAAGTTACTACTAAAATTTAGAGGGTAGTAAGATAGAAATAAGCACTTGGTGCTAATTGTCTTCTGACTTGATGTATGAACCAAATTGTTTTTTGTCCATCAGCTCTCTTGTAAGCATATGTGCAAATGTCTGGTAAGCATTTGTGTCACTGTCAGATGTGTTCTTTGTTCATTCCTTGCACAAGCCTCTCATCTTCTCAGTAGTTTTCCGCTGTTTTTTTACAGCAGTAGTAGTAGTAGTAGTAGTAGTGGTAGTAGTAGTAGTGGTAGTAGTAGTATTTTCAGACTGCTGTCTCTATTGCTTTTTTCTGCCATCAGTCTTCAACATGGTTAAGTGCTGAGTCCTGCCTTTGGGTCAGAGCAGGCCAAGGCGGTGATATGGGCAGAGGCAGAGTAGCTGGAAGGCTGCCCAGCAGAGATGACCTCAGGGTGCTGATTGACAGCAGCTGAATGTGAGCCAGCTTGTGGCCAAGAAGGCCAGTGGGATCCTGGCTTGAATCAGAAATATCCTGGTCAGCAGGACCACATCAGATATTTCTTGTATCAGAAAATGTGGAAGGGTTTGTCCCATTCAGCACTGCTGAGGCCGCACTCCAAATCCTGTGTCCACTTCTGGCCCCCTTACTGCAGGATAGATACCGAGGGGCTGGAGCTCAAGTCCTGTGAGGAGCAGCTGAAGGAGCTGGGGGTCTTTAGGCTGGAGTAAAAAGGGCTCAGGTGTAAACTTACCACTCTCTACAACTGCCTTGAAAGGAGGGGGTAGCCAGCTGGGGCTGAGACACTTTTCCAGGTAACAAGAGATGGAACAAGAGGACATAGCCTGAAGTTCCACCAGCTGAGGTTCATTCTTCTGAGCATCAAGAATAATTTCTTCTCAGAAAGAGTTGTTAGGCATTGAAACAGACTGCTCGGAGAAGTAGTGGAGTCACCATCCATAGAGCTGTTCAAGAAGTAAATGGATGTTGTACTTAGTGCTGATCTAAGCAACAAGGTGGTGATTGATAAGTGTTGGACTCAATGATGTTTGAGGTCTCTCACAATTTAAATTATTCTCTTACTACACAGTCTCCTTTCTGTTATTTTAATATTTCTAAATTATGTTTCAGGTTTCTAGTATGTCTTGTATATCATACTACTTTCACTTGCTGCCATCTTTTTTACCTGTTTTGTCATTCTTTGTCATTGTTGGCTTCATTTTTGATATTTTCATACCCACTGGTTTCACTCTGGAAGAATACATCCAGTGTATGTTTACTAGAAGAGGTGGGAGTAGTGTCTAAGAAGGAAAATTCCCTGCATTATGGGAATTGATTTGAACTTCTTGGAGGCTTAACAAATGCATTCTATTCTCTTTACTGACCACTGGATGCTCCAAAGCTTGGATGTTCATGTTGTTCCAAAATCAACTTTTAGACTTCTCTGTATCAAATTCAAGAGCACATGAGGTATATAGAGGTTACTTGCTTTCCATGCACATTACCAGGTGACTTTGCCACTTCATTACATCAAATTGCTTCCCTTTAAGATGCTGCCTCAGTGTAAGACAGATGCAAACTAATAAAATGGAGCATTGCCTTTAGTAGTAGCTGTGTGAGAGATCATTCAGAATATACTTCACCAGGTGCCTAGACCTTAACCCAAATGTAAAAAGGTTACCAGTCAACAGTTTGATTGTATATACCTTTTCAAAGCCTAAGGGAAGCAGAGGCAATAGTCTTCTGTGGTAGAGAATTTGGGTTGCAATTGGAATTTTTGAAGATTCATCACCATTTTTCTCCAGTATGACACTAAGGGCTTACCATTCATTAACAAAATATAGGAAGTGTTAAGACCTAGAAGGTGTCCCAGAGCCTTGCTTAACTCAGATTTTCAATTTAATCTTTCTCTGGCCACATGAAATTAAGTATTTGGCCACTGTGTACCTCTGACCAAGGACTTTCTAGTTGCTACACAAGCGCTGAGCATCTCTCTTTAGTTTCCCTTCCATGGCTATGTTTTCTAACCCCTCAGATAATTAAATGTATTTTTCCCATTAGTATGTTAACCATGCCAGTGAATATCTATAACACATTTTGTTATTATGTAATGTACTGCTTCATTAGTCATGCATGCCATGGCATTCTCATCTTGTATAGTCTTTTGGGCTTTTGTTTCTGCATTTGCTGTCACCTTTAACCTCGATTCCTGCAGTTGCACAGCTTTTCCTATACTGTGTGCTGAGGTAGTTGGACAGTTAGTATAGAAAGGCAGATTTCCATATTTTACTACGTAATAAGATTTCAAGGGTGTGAATCTAAGGTCATTTACAATATATCACTAATTTTTAACAGGAAAGAAAGAGGTGGAACCTAGTGATGTCTGCTCAGTAAAGTATACCTTTTGTAAAATTGTTGCAGGAATTATAAGGCTTTGGTCATCTAGTAATTTTTCTTTGACAGTATTCCATTTGAGTTTGAAGTATTTCAAAACTTCAGCTAAACAATTCATTTATATCTGTCGGCTAAAAATATCATTTTCCTTCTGTGTTACTCCTCTGAAACAGGGAAATTTCAGTGCAATTAGCACCTGTTAAATACATTGTGTTTGGGGTACACAGGGGACAAGATCAGCATGTGAATCTTAAGTTTTTACTGACACAATTTGCTCCATTTCTTGCCATTTCTTGGCATTGCCTTTGGCAATCATTTTTTTATTTCATAAAAGTGTAGGACACTCTTGGAGCATAATGAGTCCTTCAAAAGGAGCAAAACTGTCCAAAATTGGGACCTGCTATGCAGCTGAACAGATAGCAAATTCTGAACAACTATCTGGGATATCTGGGATATCTGTGTAGCAGTCATTAGATTGCAGTAACAAACCATATAGTCATAATTTAAAAGATGCATATGTACATTATTGTTTAATAAACTGTTGGTTAGTTCTTGCTTACCTTCATTTGTAAAAATGTACATGAATGTCCTAAAGATATACTTGAGGACAGTTTGTGTTGTAGAATTGTAGATTCTTCTTTTGTGTTTTCAGTTTACACAACCTTAGTAAGGTTTAGAGTAAGGTAGAACAGCAAATAAAAATGAAAGTCTGAAATTCAAAGATCAAGTAGTAGCAGCAGAATCATGCAAATCCTATCTTATACCTTAGATATAGTCCCAAAAATAAAAGCAATGTCTGAAGAAAGATGGGATATGCATACCAAAGTCCTGCTTCCCATAGAAAAAACTGCAGGTTATGCAACAAAACTTGGGAAATTCAGAAAGGGGAGTGGGACTGTGTAAACCAGAATACAGTATGTATTGCTTTCAGGATGCTTTTTTCATGCACTACCAAACATGTTATTAATGACTGTATATATTTTGATACCTCATTTCCTAAAAAGAAAAATTTGTGTGAGCATTTGTTTATTTGGTGACTTGTCTTTTTTAGCCTTTGCTAAGGTTGGTTTTTAGTGATGTAGGAAGTTGAGCAAGACAGCTATGAATAAAAATGGATAAATGGATGGATAAAAATGGATAAAAACAACACTGTGTAAATTTCTTCCTAGCTCACTTCAATCTTAGCTTTATTGTGTCTACTAAAGATTGAGATAGTTCTGCAAACTGGCAATTTACCTCAACTTTGTATCAATGGTGCAGAATCTTAGAAATACAAACCTCTACAGAAGTTCTGAGAACACAGCCACTACTTTTTTATATTTAGTTTTGCACACTGAAAATTGATTCCATATACTGGATTGCTGCCTGTTAGCATAGAGGACACTTGTGTCAATTATTCTGGCAGCTCTGTGAGGCAGGAAAAATCCTGCTACAGCAGCTTTAGCATTTTGTATGTGTGCTGTTGAAAGTCAAGCCAGTTGTATGTTTTCTCAAAGATGCAAAAAAATTAAGGCCTTTGTTTTTCAGCACACATTAAAAATTAGTGCTAGGGTTTTTTAGGAGAGTGGCCTCATCAACTGGCTCAAAGTTTTGCAGAACAAACTAAAAAACTCCAACCCCATCTGAAAACCTTACCAAACCCCAACAATAATATGGAGTATAGTCCCACCCCACTCCAGAATAGCTAGGCTCCAAAGGACAGAGACACATCAAATCTTATTAAATGCATTGCCTAATTATCCTTACTCATAGACTTCGGTTACGTTTCTGTTTTCTCTTGCACTGCCATTGTCTGTGTTTGAATCAGGACATTTGGAGAAGGTCATATCCATGAGCTATCTTAATCTTGAGGAGAAGACTTATTTGCATTAAACCTCAGAATTCCGGGATTGAAAAGGTGTAAAGGTTTATATTTACTATCATAACAAAATCTGTCTTGTCATTGAATGTAATGAGAAAGCATTTGTATGTGAAATGTTGCTGGTAAGGCTCGCTTTTATAGCTATGGTTACACTGAAATCAACAACAAACTTCTATATTAAACAACAGAAGTTGTTTGGAGGTTTGTCCTTTCCCTGTTCCCTGTACTCTCATTCTTTCCATAAAGGTGTATTGGCTGGCTGGGCAATAACAAATCATCATTACTGGTTTTATACTGACCTTTCTATCAGTGTCAATAATTACTTTGTCTCTACATGTTTGGTTTTATTTAGAGATTTATTTATATATATTTAGAATGTAGTATTTCTGGTGTGGTGCCAGTCGCATCCTTTCTCCTCAACAGTGTGTTTCAGAGGCATTCTGCTCTCCAGGGACTTCTGTGCTCAAAGTGTCTCTCAGACTCCTAAGCACAGGGTTTGACAGTGTGCTAGTGAGTATTAATTCAGCACTTTGCTACATTGGTTTTGCCTGCTGAGTTTAGGAAAAGTTATTAGACAGTACTGATGAGCAGACTAGTCTAATTTTTAACCTCAGAAAGGGAAATTATGTTAGAGATGGATTGAAGGCTGTACCCTTTCTACCTTTGTCTGCCCATGCCCTACTGCCTGCATCTGATGAATTAGGCCATATGTAGAATATAGTTTAATGTTACAGAAATTCATCCTATGGATTTATTCCTTAGGAAATGCTTCTTTATCATCTCATTACTTGGAAAAATCTGACCTCAAAGATGCTGGTAAGTAGTAGCTCATTAGCTGAAGGAGGGTGTTTTCTTTGAAGGTGTCTGCCCCATGCTGAAGGTGCTCCAAGATTTAAATTTCTGAAAGTAAATTCAAGTAAGTTTTGGTGGTCTGTCTTCGTGAGGTGATGTAGCCCTAGGAAACTAAGGCTCAGTATTGAGCTACCTGTTCATGGTGATTGGAGTCATACTCAATTTATTAAAGAACTTTACTGGTTAAAATAGCTGATCTACTTAAACTTAGGAGTCTCACTTCCTTGCTTGATTTCTATATGAGAGATACAAGTAGGAATGTACAGAGTCAGTCTATTTCCATAATCCTGTTCCTGCTGTTTATTTGAAAATGTGGACCGACAGTACCTTTGACAAGTGCTTTGTTTCAAGGGCACTGTTAGCAGCTCCATAGCCTGGCAAGCTTCCCTGACGCTGGCTACAGGCTTAGACCTTGTCATAGCTGATGTAAAAATAAATACTTTGCATGAAGATTGCATTAAAAATAATTACTTGCTCTTGGTGCTGACAGGGAAACAAAAGTCTTCCTCTGCTTCTGGTCGGTGTGCAGATCACAGGCGTGTTGCTAAATGCTGGTAGCTTGTCCTGACGTCAAGAGAGAGGTCCACTGCCAGCAGCTCATTACATACTCATTGCCTCAGTAATGCGCCTTCTACCTATCACTATAGCAACCCCCTGAACAATTACCTCAGCAGCCACTAAAATTCATTTTTATTAAAACAAATTACAGATATAATTAACTTTTGGAACTTGGTCTGTATTATAAATTTACTTAGAAACCTTGTATTTTCCCGTTTTCTTTCTTTAATGCCTATCTGAGTAGGTACTGTTTGGATGAGAGGCCATATAGCTACAGTGTAACTCTTAGATTTTTAGTAGGTGGTGAAAATGAACTCTTGAGTACCCTGTAGCTGAGATTTAAATGTCTTGCACTGTTGCTACTACCTGTACAACCAGATTCCCTGTGGTAATGCTGGTGGTTACGCGCAGTTAGACTAGCCCTCAAGATAGCTTCCAGGGTATTTCCAATACCCATATTGTTATTATTACTTTAAAATTTAAAGCTAATAAACTGAAAAATTCCCTGGTCTGGGCAATTACTGGCTACTCTCCTTTTGGGTAAGATTGTAGCTATGTCAAGTCTTGTGGTTTGTTTGCAAGAGTGCATGCCTAGTCAGTTGTAGTATACACTGGAGAGTTAGGTGCATTGGTAAGACTGATTGCAGTAGTTGTTAATTCATTTTGAGTTGGGCATCTACCCTAAAACACTGTGCATATCTCTTGAGTGTTTAAATTTTTGTGTATATGGAGGATTTGTTTGCCCAGGAAGGCAGTATAATTGGGGCTGCATTAGCTAAGTGCTTTAGAACCACAGTGAATCAGTTTATTAGTAAGCAGATACATACAAAAGCCCATCAAAATCTTAATTTTCATTTACTTCTCATCCATCTGCATTCAAAAACCGAACACATTTTGCCTAGTGTGGCTTCACAAGTTCTCTTCTGGTTGCAGATAAGCCAGTGGAGGAAATAACTCCGCCCTGCTTTCCTGCTGGAGTTTATGGACTTGCCACATCCCAGAACACAGCCATCAAATAAACCAGAATCAGAACAATTTCAGTAGTGTTTCTTCACTATTTCAAATAATTTTGACAGAAACATGTTATCACTATTGCACAAGTGAAAGAGCTGGCAGCTGGGGATGGTCAGAGGAGCAGCTAGAGTGGTCTGGAGCCCAGAGAGTTGAAAGCAAAAGATATTTGGCATTAGCTAGCACTTTTGATGTTTTAATTTAAAATTGCTGCCTAATAAAGTAATTTAAAAATAAATAAATTACTAGTTTAATAAGCTGTAGGATTTTTAAAGATTATTTGTGCAATGCTGCACCTCCATGGTGATCAGAGGATTTCTTTAAGCCCCAGATTTCGTGAGGGTAAAAAATATGTTAAATATCCAAATCTTTTGGTACAAGGAAGATTTGAAAGTAGAAGTCTTTATTGTGACAGTAAAGCTGTGGTAAGCCAAAAAATAAATTTTCAATGTTACAGGAGCAGTTAAAATAGTATTATGTGAAAAATGTGTGTGCTCCTGGTATGTCTTCAAATATTAATTGTATTCTAATTGTCTTTTTATGTAGTCAATGTTACCCCAGCCCTTCAAATGCAATGCAAAAATCCATTCTTGAGCTTCATAAAGAGAAAATGTCTTGGGGTTTGTCTGTGTGTACTGTAGATGTAGAGATGTAGTGTTTTGCAGTTAATACGCAAGTTATGATAATGTCTTGGGCTTATGTGTTTTGATTTGCTCTCATTGGTGTTTTAGGAAGATTACACCTGACTGAAAAGAGACATTTTATTTCTTTCATATATCAAAAGTCTTCAGACAATTATATAAAACAGTGCATTAAATGGAAAGACTCTGATGTCAATCCCAATGACAGTTGTTCTTACTTAAAGAAAATAGAGGGTTTTTTTTAATTCTTAATTTATTTTAGAGGTTACATAAATTTTAAAAGAGACTTGCAGCATTTTTAGTGATTTTACAATATCTTGAAGGCAACTTTGTGTTGCTGCTGCTGGCAGAGCTTTCAGTTTGATTTTCAGAAACATGTCTAATCCCCCTGAAGTTGAAAGCAGAGCATGAAGTTACATAATCTTCACGTGATAACCAGAGGTGTAGTTGTCTGCAGAACTGTCAGTGGCAGAAAATACCTGTTCCTGTACTTCAGAGCAACAGCGCAAAAGTTGATTTCAGTCTGAATTCCAGCACAAATAATTTTTCAGCAGAAATGTCTGTTAAAATGTTAAGAAACTCCAAAAAACCCAACAAAAACAAACAAACAAAAACAGAACAAAAATTCTCCAAAATCAACTAACCAAACAACAACAAAAAAACAAACAGAAAAATGACAAGTCAAAACAATTTTTTTCTGTCCAGGAAGAATTTATTGACAATTTGCTGTGTGATGGCAGCATTAAAACAGCAATGATAAAAGACTTCAAGTTGTACAACAAAGACCTGGGATATTTCCATTTAAATAAATTAATGCTATAATACATTCAATACATACAATTTATTAGTTTGTCTTCTCCGTGGCTAACTGTAGATTATTTTTCTGCTGTGAACAACCCAAATGTCAAAGAACTTGGTTTTCCTGCAGCAGTCTTTCTGCCACATGTCCGCTGTAGGGAGAGCATAAGCTTCCTGGTGCACTGACTTCATGAGATGTCCAGATCCTGGGCACACACATGGGTGCCATCTTTCTTTGGAGGATGTTTTTCATGACAGCTAATTAAAACCTTCAGTACACTGGTGCTTTACGGTGGAAATTCACCATTAACCAATAAGCAGAATAGTTCTATGTTGTAGCTACTCAACCTTTAAAAGCAATTTTATAGCAATTTTGGGTTATTTGGGAGTGTGTTTTAAGTACTGCAGGCTTATCAGCCTAATCAGCAGTTTCAGTGTGAATGCTGGACTTCAGGTGCCAGAGATTGCTCTAATTAGTTTGTGCTGCCTTCTGGTAGCAAGATCTGGAGAGTGTTGTAATTGTCAGTGGTTCGGCTTTTCCATTTTTAATTTAGTCTCAAAACAGTGCTCTTTATTCTCTTGTCATTTTATAACTATGATCTATTACGAATCAGTTACACCAGACTGCTATAGATTGCTATCTATTCTATAGCAGTCCATTGTTCTTTGGAAGGTTCATGTTAGTTTATCCAGGTGTGTGTATGTAGTCACTACAGACTGAATATCAAGAAATATGTTACATATTCCAAGCAATTTTATATTTTTCACACTTTGTATAATACTATGTCTCTAAATTTCCTATAAATTTCCTATGTCATTGACAACTTTGGTGAATTTACATGTGAATGCCAATCAAAGTTGTATGGGAAGAAAACCCCATAATAATTAAGCCGCCTTTCTTGTACAGTTAGCTTGTATCTATGTAAGTGGGGTGGAGTACATTTTTATATTTTGTCCCCTCTTTTCTGCCGATAATGCTTTTTTTTTTTTTTTTTCTCTGTTGTACTTCTCCCTACCCCACAACCCATTTCCTTCCCAAGTTTTCCTTTCTCTTTTCCTCGGTGGGATGATGGTGTCACTGTCTAGCATTCCTGTTGTTTCTCCCTGTTTATAGCTATCTTAATGACTTGGACCGCATAGCAGATTCCACCTATCTGCCAACCCAACAGGATGTGCTCAGAGTTCGAGTCCCAACAACAGGGATCATTGAATATCCATTCGACTTACAAAGCGTCATTTTCAGGTAGGAAAAAAGGTTTTAGCACATGCTCCCTTGGTTTTCTTTTGTTTCCTTTTACATTAGCAATGCCAAGTGAAGATATTGGTTTAAAGTGCATAAAAAGCAATTATTCTGTTTCTTAAATTTGAGCTTGGTCAATTTATCCTCATTTAATTGTCCACATATATTTAGGAGCTCATATTAAAAATGTCAGAAGGATCAAAGACAATTAGGTTTGTTACTTTTGAGAGTGATTTTTACTGATAAGAAATCTGCAATTCATCTTTTCAATAACATATATCAAAGTCTCACTATGCATAATGATCTGAAAATACAACTGTATGTCCTTGTTATTCATGTAAATTATGGAATAAAAGATTGCCATTTGTGCAGTTGATTTTTATAGAGAAATCACCCTACTTTCGTGCAAGTACAGTTGTTTAAAAAAATAACAATGGAATTGTAATTATGAGTTAAACACCTGTGTTTACACTGAAACATGAGATGAAGTGGGAATACACGGAAGCAAACATGAGTTTTGATTTAGTAGATACAGACTGTTTTCTATTTATCTGCTTAAAATGAGGCAGCTTTAACAAGTTGTGGGTTTTGATTCTGATAAGTGGGGGGGGAAAATGTGGTCTTTTTTGTTTATGCCGTTGTTGAATACATGGGACATACATTGCCAAATTATTGCTCATTCGACCTTTATGTCTCATAATTCATGATTTTTTTTTCCACTGATATTTAATAGAATCTGTTGTAAGCAGATAGTTAATTATGTTTGCTTTAAGTCTGATGAATTTTCTGTATTTGAGCTCTTTGGGACTCACAATATTTCAAATACTGAAGATCCATCAGACTTAAAGCGAACATGATTAACTGACTGCTTACAACAGATTCTATTAAATATCAGTGGAAAAAAAAATTCATTAAGGAAACCAAACCAAATTATGTTTTTAACTAAATCCTTGACTTTTATTGTGTTTGTGGTTAGGTGTGTATCTATTAAGGTGTTCATGGAATTGATATACTTGTTAATTTTGCAGAATGGTGGATGTAGGAGGCCAACGATCAGAAAGAAGAAAATGGATACACTGCTTTGAAAATGTCACATCTATCATGTTCCTAGTAGCTCTTAGTGAATATGATCAAGTGCTTGTGGAGTCAGATAATGAGGTAAGCAATTGTCAACAAAGCCCATGAGTTTAAAAAAAAAAAGAAAAAGTTTTGCCAGACCAGTCCCAGGTGTTTTTTAAATCCATCTACAGGAAGTCATGCACAACTGGCACTCAATGGAGTGAGAAGTGCTTTAGGGGTCAGAGGGGAGGAAGGGTTCAATCTTCAAGTAGGGCTAAGCTGATCCACTCTATAAAGGATTCAAAGAAATGTCTATTTTGTGTTGAAGAGGAATACATTTAAATACAGAGGAATGTTTGTTCATTTACTGTTATGAGCAGACGCACAATAATAGTTGCTGTAAATGAAGACGGTGTTTATAGATTCCTAAGGAACAGACCCTAGGGTAGTAAATTCCATTCCTTTGACTTAAAGCCCAAGGTGTATATTGTATTTTTATTTAAAAAAAAAACCAGGAAAAGTAAGCAAGTGGGTGGGCTGAGGGTTCATAGCACACTATCCATTGTTTTGAATTCAGTTTTGAATGAAGACTAAGGATGATTTTTTTATGTTGAGGGTCCTTTGTCTCTCCTGAGGGCTCTTTTAGTTACTCATCAAACTGTTATGAATTTTACTCATTAGCAGTGTCCTGTGCCAATCTTTCAGCACATACTTTAAAAAATTAGATGAAAAAAGGAGAATATTTGACAATATCTTCTTCATGGCTGCCTACAACTTGCACTGTTTAAGACAGTAGTTGATGTAAAATAAAACAGGTGTCCCTGGACAATCAAGTTTTGTATGTTGAACTTTCTTTAGGATTAATTTTTTCTAAAGCCTTGGAACTCTGGAAACTTTTACATTTGTGATGCTTTCATAAAACAAAATTATTGTTACATTAATTGTATAATTATCTGTGTCTTTCGAAGCTGAATTTCCAAAAATTACGATGCAGTGTGCACCAGCTTCGTCTCCTGTAATTTTGGAAGCTAGACACCTGTAGTTAAAAAAGAGAAATGTCAGACTTGGTTTGTTTCAAGTCAAACTGGAAATGGCTGGTACTATCTTTTTCTGTTTGCATTATTCTTCTCTAGCCACAAAGTCAGCATACAAAATACTAAGCGTTTTAATTACAAAAATCTAAGCAAAATTTATTGGAAGTTGCATAAAGAAAAATTAGTTATGATAATTTTCAAATACTATTCTAACTATCCAAAATAAGCTTCATGGAAGTCAAAACCTTCTTGCAGGTGATTTTTATACCTCACTCCTAAACTAATTATGTTCATATTTTTTTAACAACAGAGGAAAACTTCTGAACCCTTTTGACTTTTAGTTTAAAATGCATTCATAACTTTAATTCAAACCAGTTTTTGTTTTCAAGTCATACACACATAGCCTAGAAGGCTTTCCAGCACACTTAGGTCTGTGTTACTCTGACTGTGGAAAGGATCCACTCTTAGACCTGAGCACCAATCTGGGCAGCTGAAGTTTTGGCTTTCAGCAAACTGTCTGTCTAGATTTTGTTGGTATGCCAGGGCACTGCCTTCTTCCCTTCTTTTTCTCTCCCCTGTATCTTTAAACATTGCAGTCCCAGAATTAATGGAAGAATGTGTTTATTTATTCCACAGAAAACAAAACATGGTTTGTTGGAATGTGGATGTGGCAGAAATACGGCTTTAAATGTGTTTGTTGACACCTTGAATTAAGAAATTCAACCTGCAAAGATATTTTTGTTCTTCACTGAGGTGTGATAACCTCGTGAGGAAAGACAGTAATTTAACTTGAAGATTTTGGTAACCAGCCAAGAGATGATTTTTACACTTAGCTTTAAATTGTGGAACAGTATTGAAATTTTAGCACCAAAGTGAAGGGAGTGTGTGTGAATGCTCTACTTTCTTAATATGTGGGCCATCAATGTGATACTAGGATAGAATCTAATCATTCTTCGATCTGTCTCATATTAAAATTAAAATATCTGACTTGACAATTTAGTGTTCTGCTATTTCCTTTTTGTTGCTTTCATGGCCTGATTAAACTATGATTTTTGTAAGGTGGCCTACTTTATTTTTTTAATTAGTCCACCGCATATTGCCTGAGCTCTCATTTCCTGTAGTCCATTTTTACAAAGAGAAGTGTAGTGTTTAATCATTTGTGTCATCCTTTTCAGTTAATACAGTTTTTCATTAATACCATTTTTGTGAGTAAATAGAAATCTTTAAAAAGTACTGTTTTCTGTTTGGGGTGTTGGTGGTTATATGACCTTCCTTGTTAGTAAATAAAGACTCTTGGTTTTTATTTCAAAATATAGTGCTTGATGGATGGTCAGTTGTAAATCTGTTTCTTTCCTTGTTTACCTTATTCAAGAGATACACATTTGGATTATAAATCGGATGAGGTTACACTTAGTTGGGAGTCTTTTTTAATGTTTTTTGCTGGATATATGTGAGGTGGAGCTGGGAACCATTTCTATTTTCATGCCCTTGAAGGAGTTAATAATTAAAAGTTCTAAGGAATATAACTTGTGTAAGGGGACACGTATAGAAAATAAGGCGAGTTCCGACTGCATGTTATTCAGAGACATGCAGGATGACTTCTAAATGACACATCCATGAAATTGCACTCCCATGACATATATCTGAAGAGCTGGGAGTTCAGTCCTGAAGATAAGCATGCCTGGCTGTCCAACTGTGTTTTAGCTTGTGATCTCTCTAACAGGCGATAGTCAGACTCAATGACATCTCTTTTAAGTGTGTTTCTGGATTTACATACTTGATTTTGGTGCATAAATACATAACAGGAAGAGTCGGTAAGGATGGTATATTTTAACACATCCTGCAGAAGTTTCCGTTGATGTACAGTCATTAAATACTTCTAACAAATGCAAGGGACAGATAGCTAACTGTTCTAAATTCTGCCCTTAATAAAACAGAAAGTCTGTCTGGATTGATTGCTGAAAATTAGGGCAAAATTTGCACCAGAGGACATAATATACTAATTACATTAATAGTACTGTAAATTAAGTAAATATTCAATCAGTCTGATGTGATGTGAAAAAGGATAACATGTTATAAATTAAATTGTTAGATGTTTGACCTTTTCAGTTTTTCAGAAAACTGCAGCAGGATTAGAGGTGAGATAAAAACTGAAGGAATAATCTCTCTGTTAAATGGATTTATGATACATTATGTCTTGTGGGTCATGCTCTGGCTCTGAATTATGCCAGCAATTTGGAGAAATTGGCTGTTTTATCACATGGCACAGTTTAGAACTTCTTATGTTTAAAATCAGCTTTTTTTCTTAAATAAAGTTGGGGTTTTTTTCCTAGATTTCCAGTATATATTGCATTTGAATATGTATTAGAGATAGTTCCTTTCAACATAGCAAATATCAGCGTCTGAGTGCAATAATTAGAAAAATTAGTTCCAGCTTCTTAAGAGAACCATAACCACTTGCAGTTATGGAAGAACTAGAGACATAACAGTGTATCTGCAAAATGAAGTTCCGTAAAAAAAGTGGTTTTCATTATCTTTGCACATCTAGTTAAGTACTTAGAAACAGCAAAATAAAGAACAATGTTTATTGAAGCTTTTACATATTTATTGACACACTAAAAGTCTTAAAGTATGTATGATTTCATATAGTTTGTATAGCTCTATGGTGGTTATGTATACATTTTTATTTTTCTCGGGTTCTCAGTGCAAAACCAGATGAGACAGAATATAATTTCCTCAGTTCAGCTAAATTAATTAATTAATCGGCTAAGTGAAAATTAGAAACTTTATAAACTATCAAAAATAAATGCTGTCTTTCCTGAGGTATTTTCAAGGGGTGCAAAGCCAACAGAGGCATTGAAAGCATGAAGTATGCATTGATAAAAGATGGTTTTTATATGTAAGTCATTATGAGTGTTCTGAACATTGCACAAAATATATTGGGGGAAAGTGCCAGTTTAGATTATTCTCATCAGAGATGATACATTTTGGTTAAATTGTAAAATGTGAAATTCTTACTGGATTGGAGGTAAATTGTGAACCTTCTTGATAAGAGGAGGTTGTTAAGTAGAGTACTATACCTTTTAAAAATCACCTTTTGTTTGAAAGCCCTTTTTTAAGTTTGTACTGTGTCTTAAGAAATTGGATTTGATTTAGCTGCAGCCAAAATTGGTAATTTTAACATTGTAATGCCATGGAATTTCTCTTAAAACAGGAGCACCTTCCCTTCCCTATTATCAACTCAATTTTCATTAAAGTTTTATTGAAAGTGCCATCTGCTTATAATCCTTGTATTTACAGGTTTGATCCTGGATTACAGTTCTTGTGGAAAAGGATTGTAATGTATGAAGTAGGCAGGAATTGCTTAAGAATTCTGAGATTTTAAAATAATAGGAAAATTGATTTTTTGGCTTAAGAAATTCTAGATGCATTGTCCTAAAGGTGTTTTCCAGCCTAAACCATTCTGTGATTCTGTGCCTTCAAGCATGTGTCTAGTACTGCCATTACATCCTGCCTGTTCTCTTTTCACACATATTAAGGTGTTTTCTGTCTCTTCTGAGAGCTTGGCAAATGCCATATTGCTCAATGGACATTACAGAAAAAGATGCCGTAATTTCCCTGTGTTTTGTCCACTGACTTTCGCTTCCTTTCAGTATGGTTTTTTCTGCTTTTCTGCATAATCTAATCTGGTGTGATAACCATATTGAATCTTTTTTATTCCAGTCATGATCAGTCCGTTTTGAAACATTGTAAAATGGATTTTTGCTTGAGGTACAATTATCTTCATTCTGAACTGAAGGAGTTCCTCGGAAACTTGTCTAAACCTGCTCCATTGTGCTGCAGTGTGACATACAGTGGTGTAGCATCCAGCTGTGTGAAGACTGCTGCTTGCTGTGGTTGAGAATTCTGCTGCTGCGACTTCATGCTCTCTTACTCTGTGTTCAGCATCCCATTGTCTTACAGCTTTTTATCCTGAGTTTACAGACTTCTAAAGCAGCAGCTGTTACTTACAAAGTGCACCTGTGATCCCCTATCAGGTCTTCCAGGTTTCTGAAATGCAGAATAGTAGGTTCATTTACCAGTCCCAGGTGTTTACATGGCACTAGAAGTAAGAAGGCATAATTTTGTTGCTTGAGATGTGAACAGAACCAGTAGGTCTGGAGGTGGCTAGAGCAACATTTCCAATAGCCACTGCACATACCTTTCAGGAATTCAGGGGGTCTCAGACAACCTAGAACATCTGTATCTCTGGAACACAATAGATGAAAGGAAGAAGGGGCCATCTGACTTGAGTCTCTTATAGAAGTAGTAAGGAGCTAAATACACCAGGAAGAAAGTTGCTCTTAAAAATGTTCTGTCCAAAATGTTACCAACAGGGGATCATTAACATGACTTAATAGTCCATAAATGGACTATTACATGGTGGCTGTCAGTAAAACTGTTTTTGACTTGATGTTCCTGTATCACGAGGGCTGAAAGCAGAATTGTTGGTTTAGGGAGGTAGGATCTCCATCCTGAGGAGACATGTTCAAAGCTTGATGAATGCAGCTATGAGTAAAATGATACAATGACAAAGTTTTTCCTGCTGGGAGCAAGGAGTTGTACCTGATGACTTCCATGTAAGGATCCACTCCAGTGTAATTTCTTCTTTGATTCTAGAAAAAAAGTATTGTATGACATGTGAAAGGAGGGTTTTTTATTTTGTTTCCTTGGGGAGCATCTTTGTAGTCATGCCATAAGGTTTTTCCATAGCTTCCTTAATACCCCTGAAGAGCCCTACTTTATTAGACAGTGGGTATCTGCATTTATGTAGTTACCTTCACTTAATTTACACTGAAGAGCTGTCTTGGAATTTTATCAGATGAAATCAGAACAGGATATTAAGAAAATTAGTATCTCAGCCTCAACTACAAATTGAAACTGAACAAACTTGTAGAGTGGTTTTCTGCGATGTTTTTGTGCTTCAAGTAACTGAATAAAGGCACTGTTCTTTTGATTGATGGAAAATTTTGTTGTTTGTAGTTTCCCTCACCCAGAAAGGATCAATGTTGCTTGGTTTGTTAAAAATATTCCAGTTAACATCTAATTTGTTAAAAATACATTTAAAAAATTACATGAAACCCAGGAAAGGTATTTTTACTGTTCGGTCATTTGTGTTTATATAGGTATGGAGATGCAGGCACACATGCTTACATTTTGAATCTGAACAAAAGTACATGAAAAAAACAGATGGGCCTAGACAGAACTTGTGTAGTGTTCATTTGTGTAACACATTAACAGGTGACAAATTGGTACAGTGTTCCAGTCACACTTCTTTTTTGAGTTGGGCAGAAATAAGAAATGGCATGAGGCTGCACAGTTCAGGGTGTATTTACTCTTCAAAGAGGCAATTATCTGAACAACCTATTTCATTTTTTCATCAGAACTCTCCTGCTGTTTGCATCTGAGCATGCTTCTCCTTCTCTTCCAGCACTGTGTTCCTTATTCACAGGTTAGTCATACATGGCTTAGCATGCAGGCTGAAGGAAAACAATTCTGAGATCAGAGGATTTCTGTCTTTCTACATCATAAATAAATGTAACGCTTCAGTTGACTGGTTTTTCATCAGCAGCCAACAGTCCAGAACAATTGAGCATATGGCAGAGGGATAATACAAACTTCCAGTTGCAACTAAAATCCTCAAATAGTCTTCTTATTTATTTTTTTTCTCCCATGGGAAATCAAATTTCCAGAACTGATTGTTTATTTGGGAACTTGAGAAAATAGCACATTAACTACCTGTGCCAAATCTGTGCTGGATATGTTGTATCTGTTCATACCTGTCCACACAAATGCATGTTTCTTTTTGGCTTGTGGATAAAGAATCTTTTGAATGTAAACTATGAGTACTGGGAAAGATTTGCATCTTGAAGAGTCAGAACCTCTCTCTCTTTTGTTGTAGTGGGGGTTCATAATGGAAATGGGGGGTTGGATAATCATGAACCAGCATACAGAGGCTGCCAGAAATACTTGTAAATGTTGTTACTGGCAAAGATGTGATTGCCACTTTTATTTTCCTTTTTTTTTTTTTTTTTCCTGAATAACCAGTGTCAGGACTGTAGAACTGTCCAGGAAAGAGCTTTTTTCAGGGACTATTTGATTTTAAAATATTTTCACTCATCTTTCTCAAATATCTGTAGGTATTAAAAAAATAGCCAAATCTGGGTTTCATGTTTTATTGTGAAAAATAATTTAAGAGCCATTTTGGCATTTAAAAAATACTTGATAGCAATACTTGAACCATGCTTTAGGACTACTCTATAGACCTTTTTTTTTTTTTGGACAGTATTTTTGTTTCTTGATGGTTATTGAACATGATATTTTAATGGATTTCAGCTGTCACTTGCTTCATCTGTGTCTCTGCTGGGTACATAAAATTGCCATCTATTTTCAAGTGCAGTGGTGAAATTCAGTTTATGGGAGAGTTGAGAGCTCTTCTTCCAGGTGGTTTAAAAATGCAGTTCTTATCTACAGAGATGTCTTCTAAGTCCTCTACCTGAAGCTGTTTTTTTCAGGCTAGTTTACAGAAAGATTGAAGACAGTGAACAAAAATAAAGGAATTATTCCTGAGCTCTATTTGAAATGGCCTCTGACTGCATTTGTGTTACTAATCAAAATGCTTGTACAGCTTTTGAAGTTTTTACTTAGATGACTAGTTACTGCCGTAGAGCTACAAGGTTGTGCTTTCCTACTGGTGGCAAAAATGCGAAGCACTTCCTATTTTGATACTGTATGTACTTTACTAGTGGAGGACTCTGCACTTACCTCCCACTTCCTCATTTCCTCTATTTCCCAGCGTTTACGTAGCAGCTTAATTAAATTTTTAGCCAAGAAATACACTGTGGGTCTTTCTGTACAGCTTGACATTGCTTCTTTGAAAATATTTGCTGGAAGTCTTAGTTGAATAATGGAGACATTACGACTTAATATAGAGTTGTACATAAAAAACATTCATAATGAAAGGTTTTGTTAACCAAAATAATAGAGTCCATTACAGTGACACTAACCTTCTGGAATATTAACCTCTGCTTTTTCTGAAGCTGTCTTGTGTCAGTGTCTCATTTTCTACAGTTATCATCTCTGAATGGCCTCTGATTCAAATAAACATTTTTGCCAGTATACACAAGCTAAATACACAGACCAAGTTGTTCTCTGAAAAATGCATTTTTACCTCCTTGCCACCTTTTCTCTCACTGCATTCCAGCAAAATGTAGTTCCTCAGAATCTGTGAAATCCTAATTTTTTAACAGACACTGCTTAAATTGCTAACAATTTTTTAAATTGTTTAAATTTTTGAATACATTTTTCGTTCAGTATGTCAGTTACAGCATGCCCACTAGATGCCACTCTAGATAATCATTAAGACAATAATGGGTGAAACTCCATTAGTGCTTCTCTGTTTTTTCAGATTAATATTTTACTAAGTATTTTCTGTCAAAGCACTGTTAGCTGGGAAATGCTGCTGAAAAGCTGCTTTCCTTTAGCTTGGTGCCTGCTGATAAAGCTCTTAAATGCTGTTTTAGCACTCTTGCAGATATTCTTCAGGATCTGAAAATTGAGTGCTTAGAAAATATCCCAATTTTTTTATTTCTCTAATTGCAGGAGTAATTGCATTTTTCCAGAGCAACTGATAGCAAAGAGAATTTCAGTATTCACATCCAAACTAGAATTCCATCATTTTAATAAGGAAATTGAAAGTGTATATATAAAAATAAAATTGGAAGGAAGTATACTCCTTTTTAATCTATTAAAACTTAAGAGTAAGTTTGCATTTGAATAAAAATGTAGGAAAATATGGTTTATAGTTTTGCTTGTATTTGTGTTAATGTTTAACAGTCATACAAAAACTTTACAGCATAAATTTTTTTATATAAGTACATGATAGAAAGAAATTCCATTTTATTTTTGTTTCATAAAAACATGTTTCTAATCATAAAATTTGAAAGTCATGTGATTCATTAGTAAGTACAGTGGTTTTTTTTGGTATTTATTTAAATATTAGAATAACTTTGGCCAAGATTATTTAACCTGTTTATGGTTAACAAATTCACTATTGGAGTATCTCTGCAGTATTTCTTACTTTGTTTCATAATGATGTTTTTACATTGGACTGGCAACTCTGTCAAGTTGTATGGAAGATGGAGAATTCTACTCTGGCATCTGTATATCCTAACAAGAAACATAAAAGAACAGCTGGTGATTTCAATATTTTTATGCAATTTGGTATTGACTCCAGTCCAGCAGGTCTTTAGGGATGGTGAAGATAGTAATCCTGCAGCTCATTTTCCATGTGCCAAGGCAGGGAGGCTGTGATGAGCTGTTGCTGCTGTTGAACAGCAGTTGCTGTTGAAGGTTGGCTTCACTGCTGACATTGGCCTTCAGCTACTGAGAAAGCCTTGAGCCACATCTAGCTACACGGTTCTGTACCTTACTTATTCAAGTTTCTATCTGCAGCAATACTGTAACATGAAACTATCTTTTACACAAGAAATAGTGCATCCTGTTAAAGAGAAACTGTTTTCAGAACAGTAGTTCAACCATATTATCTTGTGATGAATTAAACTGATTAAAAATATTATGGCACGTATATTTAATGAAACAAAAGAGTGAGCATGCAAAGGAGTGAGCTATCATTAGAAACAAAACCAGTTTCAGACAAATTTTAGAGGGTACTAAGCAGTATTGTTGGAGGAATTAACTGGCATAAAAATGGGTTTTATGTGCTGTGACATCCGTAAAAGTTGAATTGCCCTTATTAATTGGATAAACAGAGAAATGAAAGATAGCAGAAAGTTAGGCAGAGATTGATTTGTCAGAAATTAATCACTTAATATTTTTTCCTTAATCAGTCAATCATAGTAAAATAAAATAATGAAACCATTATAGCATTTTAATCTGTTACAGCAAACTGGGGACCTGTATTTCTTTATACAGGCAGATAAAATTTACTTGAAAATCTCTAGGTCATCTTTCAATTCCTAGGAATTGACAATGGAGACTACACGTCTAAATGAAAACATACCAAAATATCAGTTCACTGTCCTTAGCACAATTTGCTTCAGTTTCCCTTTGAAATAATTTGCAAAGGGTTTATAAATGGTCACCTTGTCTGTTGGGAAAAGCATGAAGGGCCCAGAGCCAGTGTTCTGTGAGGATGGTGTGAGAGACCTGAGCTTGTTTAGTCTGGTGAAGAAGATATTAATACTTGCCATCAAGTATTTCTGGAGTTGTATATGTGCCATGGAGCTGAACTTTTTGAGTTGGGCCATATAACAGATATAACTCAACTGTGGAGTTCCCATTGCCTTTTCTTAAGGTATTAGTAAGAGAAGAAGTGTATACAGAATGTTGAGAAGAAAATATCGTCTTATTAACAATTAGTCTAAGGAGTTAGGTTTTGTGCTCAGCTGTGTTGACATAAGTGTTTCTTTCCTTTCAGAGTGAAGTCTTGGCACTGTTGAAATTAGTATGAGTAATGAGATCTGACTGCATGGAAGCAAATGTTTTATTACTCTGCATTAGTTTTTCAGTATAGAAATTCAGCTATTTTTATTCACCACAGCAACATGCAATAAAGTTTAACAGACCAAGTATCAACTTTTACTACAAAATTGAATTAGTTTACTATTTGTTTTTTGTTTTCCTTTTTTGTTTTATGCTTGTTTTGGGTTTTTCAAGTTCCCATTCATGTTTATGTTGGCCTGTCTAAAATGCAAATTAGTGAAAGTAAATATACACGTATGGCAAAACTGTGTGAGTTATCTGAGTGATTGTTGTATGGCTCAGCAACAGCAGAATCTGCAGAATCATGTTCTTATTCTTCGGAGCCCTGTTTGGTGGTGCAACTGTCTTTTTCAAGAGGCTACAGCTTTAAAAAGTAAAAATAATAAAAGAAGTAAGTTAGTTCCTGTGTTTCAAACCATATTTGCTCTGGCTCTGTATTAACCAGGTCAAGTCAGCCTAACAGTTCAGAGCTAATTAAAGTGTAACACTATTCTACAATGGCAGAAGAGTGTTAGAAATAGAAATAACTGTAGGCTTTGCTGGTACTTCAGCTATAATGCAAAGTGGTTTCAGGAGCAGCTAAGGAGTTAAAGGCTAATCCAGTGACATTGTTACCAAAAATCAGTAAAAATTAAACTCCTTAGCCTCAGTGTTGCATTAAGAAGTAGGCATTCTGTATTTGGCCAGATGCACGAGGGGGTAGCTCCTCCAAATACTGTGCATGCTGAGCACATGACATTTTCTGTTTATATGTTGTATTTTACATATGTATTCATTGATTGTCCCAGAATAAACATACATATGGTAGCATCTCCCCAAAATCCTTGATGTCTGGTCCCTCCCCTCTGCACATGCATTCTTTTGTCCTGAGGGTCTCTTTGCTGGTACCTGGTTGTCAGCAACCCCAAAGTCACACTTGACTGGCTGGTGCACTGGTAAAGGCATAACTGAGCTGGATGGTTGCTTTCCAGTTTTTCTTCCTACAGAATAAGCATTGCGTTCTTCTGTAGGTTAGTGGGTTCTGAACAATAAGAATGTATTAGTCCACTAGGTGCAAACAATTCTTCATCTGGCTGCAATGCTAGAAACAAAATAAACAATTTATAGTTTTTTAAAATTCTATGTCATAAACCTTTGATATTGACAAAGTATTCTTAGGTTTTAAATTTACTTGAAATGATTTTAATCTGATCTCTAAGAATTGCTGTACTCTGTATTCAAAATTTCAGAAAGGCATGTAAAATCAATAATATTCTGAAACCTTGAATTGGTTGTCTTGTTGTACGTGTCTCTGCCATTAATCACTTGCATTTCAATAACCACTAGTGTGTTGGCTAATTGTATCTGTGCATATTCAGACTTCACAAATGTACCTGTTAAAACTTTCATGTTTTTGGCTAGTGTTTTAAAGAATACTTACGCTTAACTAGCTGAATTTGGAAAAGGAAAATGCTTGAATATTTAATTTACTGCTTGCTTATTACTTTTAATTTAATTAATTGGGTCTTATATATTGGTAGGAAAGTGCAAAACAGGAAGTGGATCTTTTTGCCAAATGGAGTGAAAATGCATGAATTTATTTAAAAAAATTAAATCTCATTATCACAAAATTCTGCTCTCTTTTTTATTCCAGAATCGAATGGAAGAAAGCAAAGCTCTCTTTAGGACAATTATCACATATCCATGGTTCCAGAACTCTTCAGTTATTCTGTTCTTAAATAAAAAAGATCTACTAGAGGAGAAAATTATGTACTCCCATCTAGTTGATTATTTTCCTGAGTATGACGGTAAGTATAATGACATCAGAGCTCATGCTCTGTTTACGCTGTAGTACTGGCAAATTGTGCTAGCCTTGTCCACATGCTGGACAGATAGACCTTTGGTATGTTCCTTAAAAAAATACTGAAAATTGTAAAATGGGATTGAACTTTTGCAGAATTTTTAGACTACTAATATTTTGTTTTGTACTGTAATGACTTGCGGGTCAGATGGCAGAACCCTTACTAGGAAATTGTTGACTTTTAGGTGAGTATTGTCATACTAGTACTGAACCACATTCTGACATTTTTCATAAGTTAGGATGAGGGTTTAAATTGAAATACAAGAGTTAAAAAGAAATAGAAACACATTCCTCAGTTGTACTTATAGTCTTCTATATTTCTTGTGTTTTGAGGTTTGCTTTTATGTAAGCTTGAATACCTAAGGGGGGGAAGTGTCATAAGCTCTCTGTAACACTCAGAGAGACAAGCAACCACCCCTTGCACCCATTTATTGTACCTTTTTAAATTGTGTTTTAATTTTACATTAATTATATGAAGTTAATGTGTTTGTCCATAAAAAAAAAAAATCTGGGCTATATAAGTGTTTCTACTAAAGCTGTACTTTGAGGAAGTTCTCATGAGGGGAAAAGCTAAGCATTTTGAGGTAGATGAGTGGATGAGGCCTTGGTGACAGAGGAAAATCAAACTCATATAAAAAGAGGTCTAAAGAACGAAATGTTCCTGTTTTTTAAAAAGAAAATTGATTTTGTCCCACCAGGAAGGAATAGCTGATTGGGAAGCTGAGAAAAAGATTAAAACTCTCATGTTCAAATATGGAAAGTAATAATGGGAAAAATGTACTTTTTGTTTTCTATTAAAGAGGAAGAGAACAAAAAAAAGCCTGCAGGATCAGATCACATTATTTATTAAGTCAGTGTAAATTTAGTTTCATAGTAATGTACAGAAGAGAACTGGCAGTTGGATAGAAATATGCTTGTTCTTTTGAATTTACTTTGTGTAACAAGTTCCCTAGACATCCCAAAGGTAAGTAGACCTTTAAGTCTGCTCTGTTACAAAACCTGTGTAAAATGCTTGTCCAGGAAAAAAAAAAAAAAAAAAAAAAAAGAAAATTCAACCAGTTCACAGAAACTTTGTTTATCTCGTCCTTTGCCATTGGTAAGGGTAAAAAACATTATGGACTATCAGGGATGTGGTAGTGAAAACCTGCAAGTGTTTGAGAATCTTTTGTTTCTTGATTCTGCAGATCTTGCAGGACCTAACTCCAGAGACAAAGTTAGTTTGATGTGATTACTTCTGGTGGCAGGGTGGGGTCTGTGGCTTGCAAAGGTCACCATGTTGTCCCCTCTTCTGTCCCAGTACAGTGGGGATGTGGGAAGTGGGAGATATGACGAAGGTATCAGAAATAAGTATTTTTCAGTTGTATTGCTTCTCTCACCTTCAGAAGGGAGAGAGTAGCCTAGGGATGAGAACTGCTGGCCAGGGTGGCAAATTGGACAGATTAAATTGAGTTATGGGGTTCTGCTGCACAGTGCATTAGTACGAGCTTTGAAAGGGAGGCTGAGCCATCCTCCTAGGCCAGTGTATCACATGAAGACATGCTTTGCATGCTACTACTAGACAGCTGACTGGCTGGCTGTGAGAGGGAGAGAGGGCAGACACAAAAAGAGGCTGTAGTTCGGGAGAAAAGAAGAGAAAAATATTAATGTAGCACTTACATAGATCTTCATGGTATCATTTAGAGCCAGACATGGAAAGCTGCTGATTAGAGAGAGCAGTGGGCAAGAAAGCTACTAACTCATATGATAGTTCTTTTCTAAATCTCTTACTTAGACCAGAAACACTTCGCCATCTAAATTTAAAATTTAACAGCATGTGGCTTATGTTCTTGCTTCTGTGGTGCTCTTTTGACCGTGAACATGAATGAATCCTCACTGTTCCAGGCTGGTAGTAATTACCTTCTGTGATCTTTCAAGCTGAAAATGTAGTTTGGTTAGATTGACTCTGTCCTTCTGAGGATAGTCCTTAATTCAGATCTGATGGGATCATTAACATACATTATTTAGATACCAACTGATTGGTTAGAGCATGAGCCTTTTGCAGGCAACAGTTTCAGCTGGAGAGCAGCTGTGTATTTTATCATCACTTAAAGTGAATTAAGTTCTATTGATGACAATGTCTGACCCAGTTAAGGGTAAAATTTCACTATGCTTGCTACAAAAATGTATATAAAACTAGTAAATCTTGCCATGCTAAAATAACTGAAGTACAATTTAAATATAGTAGGTTTAGACTGAACATTTATAATTTCTACTAACTTTTAAAGATTTAATTATTTAGCTAGTTTTTTATATTTTTGTTCTGTGGATTTATAAATCACCTGTAATTTATAAATCACAGGTCATTTATCTTGGTGAAGAAAGAAGATAGTCAGCAGCAAAAGAGCAGCTCTGACTTGGTGAACTTCTGAAACTTCATTCCTTTATTTTTAATATTGCCTACCATAAGGAATGTAGCCAGTATATGATACTGTTGATTAGTAAAAGGTTCCACATCTTCTCTTCTGTGGAGATCACAGACTAAGCCTTCCTTACTTTCTTTTAAAGAAGTGGAAATACAAAATTGACTTTAAGAAAACTGCATTTCTTTTATTACAGGACCACAGCGGGATGCACAGGCAGCAAGAGAGTTCATCCTGAAGATGTTCGTAGACCTGAATCCAGACAGTGACAAAATTATCTACTCTCACTTCACATGTGCTACAGACACAGAGAACATCCGCTTCGTCTTTGCTGCTGTCAAGGACACAATCCTACAGTTAAACCTGAAGGAGTACAACCTGGTCTAACTGTACTGGGGGGTCCTCCCAAACCTACTTTCCGTGATTGAAGATACGCGAGAGGGACTGTATTATAATCTGTGAAAACAATTTGCATAATACTAATTTATTGCCGGCCTGGACTCTGTGAATGTACACAGAGTTTGTAGTTAATATTATGATTTTATTTAAAGTATATGGAGGAAAAACAAAAGATGCTGAAGTACATTCACAGCACATTTCCTCATTTTTTAGGCAAAACCTTGTGACTCAGTGTGTTTCAAATTCTCAGTCGTACATTTACAAAGAATAGCAGTTTTCTGCTATTGAAGCAAAATTGAGCTGGTTTCCTCTTTTCCTAAACCTTTCTCCCCCTCCTTTCCTACTTCCCTTATCTTTTAAAAGGTACAATTGCCTTTTTTTTCTCCCAGTTGCATTCCTGGGTGAAATATTTTCTGTTGAGTGATTTGGTCAGGAAAACACTATCATCACAGTTTAAGTCATCAGTCATTCTAATTTTACAGTATGTACTTTCTTTGAAGGATCAAAAAGTATTGATACTGTGATTTTTAAATTCTTTACATGGGTGTCTTCATTCTGTCTTCACTTCTGACACTAGAATATTGGGATTTCAAAACAGAATTACAGTTGTCTAAGGATAATAAATTTTACCATAGTTTTACAGTTAAGAAAGGTGCACAGAAGACAGTAATGACGTAATTAAGAGAGAATCTGGGATGTACATGGAATATGTTAGAACCTCTATTTAATTGCCATGTGCCATTTTTTCTCTCTTCTTTTATTCACAAATGCCAAATAGAAAAGTCATAGACACTACATTTTCCCCAGTAACTACAGCCTGAACAGTGTTTTTCTCTGTTGTGTGGGATGTTTTTTCTTAAGTTAGAGCTTTTTTAAGTGTTCTTTTTCCACAGTAGAAAAATTATTTTTATTGTACAAAATTCATGTTGCCAAATCTGGCTTTTTATAAAACCGATGCTCTTGAAACGTAAGATACTGATTGAAATGCCAGATGGATGGGCTGGGGACTGACCTGATTGAATCAACTGCCAAATGATTGACACACACAGTTTCAGCTCATATGTTCCCTTTTTTAGAAAGTGTACCATTTTCTAATGCCAAAACCAATATGTAAGTGAACATGCTATGAGGTGTACCATGCACCCACATGTAGTCTAGTAATTCAAAGAGTTTAGATCTGTCATTTTGTCAGTTATGACATGAGTTTGTTTTCTGTAATAATGTCAAGGCACCTTCAGTTGTATTACAAGAAGTTATTGATGAGAAATACGTTCGGGAACCTTTTCAGATAGAGTTGATTGTTAATTATTCACAGGCATTTGATAGGCTTTCCTGCAAAACAGCCTTTCTCAATGCTCCTTAGAAGAGATTTATAAATGCAAATGAAGCAGTGAGAAAATCATTCTAGAAACAAATGTGCAATTTTTTAACAACAAAAGTGCAGCACACATTGATGAGCCTTTATTCTGCAGCTTAGGTTGAAAGGTGTTTTTTGACCAGGTGCATGATTGCTAGTGAGAAAACTCTATAGAGTTCAGACATGTGATTGGGTTGATTATCTATAATGCCAACTGGCACTAGAGTGCACTTAAAACAAAAACAGCTGCCACATAGCAGTGGATGGGAGGTGGAATAAAGAATGGCTTATTAGTTAATTACCAAAGTTAACAATAAATACAAATGAGATGTTTTTCATCCTTAACCCTCTCAAATCCAAAAGAATGATAATAAGAAGTTGCTATTTTTTGCTCCCTCTTAAACACCTTGTAATTTAAAACTGGTTGTAGGTATAGTGCAATTATGAATGCTATAATCATTGTACATACATATATATATATATATGGCAGCATCCATATTGGCTTTGTAATCATTAATTTTTGGCAAATTGAATGTGCTGTATTGATATGTATCTATGTAATTGTATTGTATGTCTTATAGCTAATTCACATTTTAAATAATGTTATTTTATTTACTTTTTTAAGAGAGAAGAATGTAAATTTTGTCAGTTTATTTCTGACTAGGGATTTGTTGTTGTTTTTATTTACAAAACAAAATACTATAGTGCAGAGCGGTACTAGCATCGTGCTGTATAAAATCATTTGCACATTCCTGAGTAGAAGTAAATTGGAAACACCAAGACAGAGATGATTCACGTTCAAAACAATGCTCAGATCTTGTCAGGGCTTTATACAGCTGTAGAAAACAATCCTAGAAGAACGTATGCCATTATATCTTATATTGGAACATAAGCTTCAAATAGAAATTTAATTTTTTATTTGACTGATTCACATTATGTTATTTTCACTTTTCTAATAGCTTTATTGGAAAAGTAAATTCAGAGATATTTCAAACCATTGTACGTAAGTACTAAGGCATATATGCTGTTGCCCTAAAAATACTGTGATAAAATGAAAAACATCTGATCAGTCTTTCAGAAACTGCAGAAACCTTAGGTATAAAAACAACAACCAAAAAGTCACTATTGTTAAAGATTTTAAGGAGTTAAAGTGTTTTATTTAATGAAACTAAAGCAGATATATCTAGGTTATAAAAAGTGACACTGACATTCTGAATAGGGGATCAGAGCAGTGACTCTTTCTTACATAGAGCTTAACAAAATTGGTCGTGGTCATGCTATAAATGCAACAGAGCTTCTGTTTTCACAGTTCCACTGTTGATAATATTCCTTTTATTAAGCTGAGAATACACTGCCTACATTGGATTCAGTGCTATAAATGGAACTGTAGCCAAAAATAGGAAGAAAAAAAATTTTAAAAATAAAAAAGAGGGGAAAAAAGAAAGAAAAAAAAAAAAAAAAAGAAAGAAAAACAGAACCAAACAAAACATCAGACAGTGGTGTCTAACAAAAGTTGGGGGGTTTTTAATTTTTTTTTGTTTCTTATAGGGTATTGGGTGGGGGAGAAGGAAATGTGGTTCCAAGTTTTGTATAAAACAAAACAAACGTTTACTCATGCTTTATAGTTATATTGTGATTGCAAAAGTTTTCAAGAGTGTGTGCCACTGGGCCATTTTTTGGTATTTTTAGGTAAGTTGAACCTGTGGCAATGTTTAGACCATTTGAGCATGTTCTGGGAAAAAAAAATATTCAGCATGCCAAGGCAAGCTTTACATGAATCACCTAACACAGCGTTGCAGTATGACAGTTTACAAAACATTTTCTTTTTAAATAACACAGCTGTTCCCACTTGTAGTATATTCCATTGTGGTGGTGGTGGTGTTGCTGTTCAAATTGGTGGTTTCTACTATGCCTTATAGTGCTTAAGTCCTGAAGTCTGTGCCTCTTACATGAAGCTGAAGGCAAAAACATCAAGGCAGAAACCCTTTTAACTTTGCCAAAATGATGTGTTTTCTTTGAATGTTACAGATGGGGAGGAGGGAAGGAAAATGTCTTGGGAACCTGTGTATTCTAAATGTTCACTAGCACAAGAAAGCTGTAATACATGTTTTACAGAAACCTGGAACTTGCCTTTTTCACGAATTAACTGGCACTGTCCTTACAGATGTAGGATGATGCAGCTATAAGGGCAGTTTACTTTTTATAATTCAGTCTCTTTTGATTGTCAAGGTGTATGGACTGTACTTTATAATCATACTGCCACATGATTGTGAATCATTTTTTGAAGTTTGAGGTGGAGAAGAGACTTTTAATGCTGGATAACAGTCAGAATTGACTGCATGATTTGCAAAAACTCTTTATGGGGGAAAAGGGCTGCATATAGATATTGCTAGACTCCCAGCCTTGAGTTGTAAGGTGCAGAAGACTTTCAGATTACTGAACCTCATGATCCTTTCCTTGTAAACATTCTTCACAAAAGAATGAAATATTAGGAGAAAACAAAGACATGTTAACCCACATGAATAAAATAAAATTTAGACATTTGTCACATGTGCTGCTATTCTTGGAGCTCTGTGCATAGTTATACTGCAGACTATTACATTAGTGAACTAATGAAGTGTTCACAGCATATTAACAAGGCCTACACATGACCTACCTCTAGTTAAGAGATCAGTAAAATAGCTATGTTTTGGAGAGACTGATTTGAGTAATTTAGAAAATTTAAGTGTCCTGGTATTTAATAAATCATGGTATTTTAGAAATTGACACTTTTACAAATACAGTCTCTCTTTTGATGTAAACCACAAATTCTAGAATTTAATAGACATTAAACAACTAAAGCCTTCCCAGCTTGTTAGTTTAGTAGAAATCTTGCAAACCAGTAGCTTTAGTTTGAGAAGTGAAGCTACTGATATTTCCTCTGTTTTTCCTTCAGGTTACCTATAGCATTTTGAGTTCTATCAGTCAAACAAATTTTTCTGTCTAGTCAATACGTTGGGGTCACAATTTGGATGACTGAAGAATTTTACTGTAGTTTATCTTGATCTTTTTCACATTAGTCATGTGCAGGTAAGAATGGAATAGAGATTTTTAAAACAGTGTCAAAAGATACATTAAGTTTAATGTAAATCAGTTGAAGGTTTGTTTTTTTCTGTCAAAATACAGTTTAAGCTGATTTCCTGTGCTGCAGGAAATCCTTATTTGAACATTTAATTTTTTTTTTTCTTTTAAGGAAGGAGTGTGAGGAGATGCATTTTTAAACTTAAGAGTATTTTAAAATAACATTTGCTGTTATTAAAGTGTCACTTAAATGCATGTATTGTGTGTTGCTTGAGGGACAGAAATAGTTTTTTTGGAAAACGAATATTGTACAGTTTCTGCCTCTCAAAAATGTTGTTGGTTAAAAACACAGTAGTTTTGGCCACATCTTCGTTCCTTGAAATTTAGTTTTTCTGAAATGTTTGGGCTTATTGTTCTCCTAAAATGCTTCTTATCATGGTAAATGTTGAATAGATGTATTACTCCAAAATTACTTTTTAATGATACATGCTCCGTCATCATTGTCTAAATATTAAAATTTCTAGAATATTTTTGTTACAGCCAGACGTTCAAAACATTTGTTACAGAGAAGGTAATTTGACAGTATTATAAATGGTTTGGGGTTTTTTTTTTGGCTTGTGTAGAATGAAAACTCAGAAGCATGGGAGAAAAGAAATAAAACATATGCCTCAGGAAAAGAAAACTTTGCAGACAGTGAGGAAATGTCTTAAGGATTTTTGGATTGCAGTACTGCTGCAAGAGTGTGTTTCTTTGATCTTTTTGTTCACCTGAATCATGATAGGAGTAACTGAAAAAGGCGTTTGTACTGCTTTTCAGGAGTTTGACTCATACCTGGTCAACAATCAGTGGAGCTTAGATTATCATTATTGAAGAAATAGTATTTCTATTTCAGGCGAGTTGCAAAAATTAGTTGGTTCTCTTATTAAGTGAACAAAACAGTTGAGTAAAGATTCCTGGAGTGCAAACAGTCTGCCTAAGCAAGGAAAAGACTGAATGGTTCCTCATTTTTCTTTCCAGTTGCAGAATGTATGGGAGAAGGATCAGTCACTAGGGAAGGATTTATTTTATGTCTGTGTCTCAGTGAAGATAATGTCAACAAACTACAGTGTAAGTTGTGACCTTTAGATACGTGAAATAGATGTAGAAATTGTATCTGCGTGATAAGTTGTGCGTACTTGTGATTAAAACATCAGATACTTTGATTGTCTCACCAAATTACCAAGCACTTTGTAGGATACTGTCCCGAACACCTAGGAGTTCCAGAATATTTATAAACTGCCACAAAATACACAATTGCCAGATCCTCAGGAGCACACTTGGTGTCAGTATCTGATACAAAGGCAAGAGCCCGCCTCTCACAGCTCTTTACTAGCAAAGGGAGCTACCCTCCTAAGGTTTTCATCTGCTCTGAGCTTTCCCTTATGTCAGCCCTGTTGCTTTGTCAATGAATGGGAGTGGAAAAAAAACACCTTAATTTTGCTCTTCTTACTTAGCGGCATTATTGGTCTAATTTTCAGGGGCTTCAGCCAGTTTGGCTGACTAAGGGTTCCAAGAAGTGTTAAGATGACCAAATGGAAGAGGTAGAATTGTGTGGCCCAAAAGCTTAGAAATTAGGAAAAAAGGGAGTAGCACTTTTCTCCATGAAAACCTAGTCATAGTGCTGTCATTTCTAAACCCTCCATGTTATGCACTTTGTGGGCTATTAGCTGTTCTGACTTGGAGATGCTGCACTTTTCAATTTTAAAGGCCTTGATTGCATACTTATTCTGAAAAAAAAAAAAAAAAAAAAAAAAGGAAAGAAAGAAAAGAGAAAAAAAAGAAAAGAACAAGGAAAACTCTTTCTTGCTCCTCTTTAAGAATCACAAGTTTCTGTGTATGTGGACTAAATGCAACATACAGGTAGTGAGAATGATGGCTGATGCCAGGAAGTCACGCTTAGTGTTAAGAACGGAAAAATACAAGAATTAGATTTTTATTCATCTCACCATAAAAACCCCCAAAACAAAGCCAAAAAAACCCAACAAAACAAAACAAAACAAAACCAAACAAACCAAAATTAGTTATTTTCCAGTAAGCTCTAAAAAGAAAATGTTTTCTATCTTATTTGAAATGCTGTGTTGCTGGGCAAGACATTCAAGATTCACTGTGTTCTTGTCCAAGGCACTTCTTTCTCCATTCACCCTCATTTATCTCATTCATTAATTGCTTCCTGTCATCTAATGAAAATACAGTATTGCTTTATGTATGTGCACTCTGGAATACTTTCTGATCCTTGTGAATTAAATGTAAATTGGTCTGGTAAAATTCAGCAACTGATGGTGTGGGTAGAGCTGAAGAGGAAAGCACTTTCTGGTTAATCTTGTTCCTCTTGCCATTTTGTTTTGATTAATTTTTTGGTATCTTTCCTCTATCCTGTTTGCCACAAAGAGAAGGTTTCTTGACATACCAGATTGAATTCTGGTAGTCACTACAGAGTTGATTATATTGGCTGCATTAAAGACAAATTGTGAATAAGAGCAGCTTCAAAAGGTTCCTATAATCAGAGGCAGATACAGTTAGACTTTTGGACAGGCATTTCAGAAAAAAAATGAACTATAATACTATAGTTGCAAACATAGTAGGCAAACATGAGCCAAATCTTGCCATTTTAGTATGTCATTTTGCAATGTCAGTAGAGAGCTGTTTGCTAAAATGTTGCTGAAAATTTGGCTTTTTTCCTGCAGTCCTGTATGAGGTGGTTAATGTAATGATCAGGCTGGCACTCAACTGAAGAGATGCATTAATTTGACAATAAGTTCAAATGTATTCTTGCAGAAACTATTGCATAAGATTACTTTATATGATGGTAACAACAAAAAAAAAGATACTTGCATGCAGTAAATACTTAAGATATTGCACTTTTATACATTTATTATAAAGAGGAATCACTCTCCCTAAAAATAAAATTCCATTTATCTCACGATGAAGTATCTGGAGTCTCTTAACAATTGTCAGTTACTTGTGCACACAAGTGTGATTATTGTATACTAGAGGTTAATTAATCTGTTGTCACATGCTGCAGAATTATTGGTTTATTTCAAATGCTTTGAAAATTTCCAAATTTTGGAAAGGCCAAATGATGTTTTTATTACTATCCTGGTGACTATTTTTTTCAGCATGTTTTAGGAGAACCCTCACAGTTACTGATAAGACTTGATTTATTTTAGCTCAAGAAATTAACTGTTTTACTGTTCAATATCAAGGTTTTTCTTTAAGTGCTTTAGAACTTCACTGTGTCACCTCACTTTGCTGAAGTTAAGCGACTTGAGTGTAACTGAGAGGCAAAAGGCTAGATATAAACATAGTCAAATTTGATACTTCCCTTGCATAATAATCTTTTAATGCATAAATCAATTACATGACTGTAATTTAGCTGATGGAGCTATTCTTGAATTGCAACAGGCTGTGGTGGTACTAAGAAGAATTCAGTTTTCTTTATCTTATATACATAATCATATTATTCAGATTCTTTACAAGATGTCAGAAGTGTTCAAATGATGTTATGACTAATACATGTAAAAGCAGCTTAACTGATTTTCGATATTATTTAATATGGTCTAGAAATTGTTGGAATCTCTTGTAAGAAATTATAGAAATGGTGCTACAAGTGGAAGATTTCTGTGGTTATGGATTAAATAATTCTCTTTTGATACATATTCACACTTACACATGCTGACTTTATTTCTGCTAATACAAAACAAAAGCAACTCCACTGTAGAGAGCAAAATATGATCCTCAGTTAAAAACCAGAAGAGCAAAACATTATATAGCTAGAAGGTAAATACAAGGCCTAACCTAGATGATGGTATACAATGTAAATGAGCACAAGAAATTTCCTAAGCAGAGAAAAGTTTATGTAAGCTGGGAAATCATTTGTGAGTCATTTAGGTGACTGTTCACTTGTTCAAGGTTAATAAGAAAAAAACAAACTGGATTTGAGATACTTTATCAGTGTTTCTCTAGGAGACTTCTTTAAATGTTTTGAAGTACAAAGCAATGTAGGTTAAAAGTTCTTTTTCCCTTAGTCTGATATTCAGGAGTTGAGAAGTACACACTCACGATACATACATTGCAGGACGCTTAAATGAATGCCTCCAAATTGCAGAAGAGAGGAATAGTATAATACTGCAAGGCATGGAAGGCAGACCTTATGTCCCCAGTCATGCAAATGAAACTAATTTTGCCAGTTTACCTGCAAAACATGCATAATTTAATTATTTCATTTGTCCTCTCAGTAGGAAATATGGCTTCACTATTCTAGCTCATAGTCTTTTTAATTCTAATTTAAAAGTTGTTCATTAACAACTCTTCAGTTGTTCTAATGCAAATAGGAAAGAATAGTTGTCTTACCTAGGCTACAAAAACAGCTTAACACCTTTTCTGGACTCTCAATCATTTAATGTCCTGATTTACAGTCTTAGACAGCCATGAGTATGACCTTTATTTAGCCTTCTATTACCCAGCAGGCAAAAGGACAGATCCTAACCACGAGAAATTAATGAAAGGGCAGACCAAGTTTACCTGCTGCAGATTCGTTTTCTTCAATCTATTCATACTGGCTTAGTCTGCTTTCAATAATTTTGTGGCCAACACAGTTTAGGAGAAGATAATTTCCCTTGTCTACCTGGTGGTCTTTTGAGTAAAACTTTGATTTCCACATCTGTGAAAAAGAAATCTGCTTCTCTGAAGAGGCTTGTTTTACAGTTGATTATCTGAGATTCCCAAATATTAACTTGGTAGTTGAAGGTCTGTAAATGACAGAGGTTGAAGCATTAAAAGAAGTTGTGTATTTCCACCACTTAGGCTGACAAGGCATTATTTTAAATGCTTATGGGTACATGGAAATTCCTGTTCGGTGCACAGTGATCACTTTGGCCTGCTGTATCAACTGTGAACCCAGGGCCCTAAAGAGTGGAAGTTTTAACAGAATGTCATTGTCTAATGTTTGTGTGTTCAAAGCAAGAGCAGATGTGCTGCTGCCTTAGTTGAACAAAATTTCTCAACATACCTGTTTTCTTTCTTTTCCCTGTAATTTTTATTTATATATATAAAAAAAAAATAATAAAAAATCAACCAACCAAAAAAAACCATAACAAAACAACAAACCACCATGCCCAACCACAAAAACCAACCCCAGCAAACAAGCAAACAAAACCTCCTGAAGGAAGCTGGGAAGTCTTATGGCAACCTACACTCACATTCCAGACAGCAGTTTTCAGCCATGCTGTTTGAGCCTCCAAGTGCCCAGTGGGTTTACAAATACAACCACTGGCTGTTGATAGTGAGCTTGTGATTACATCAAGTCTGTAATGCCGGGGGGATTCGGTATGTTGTATGAAATATGTATGTACTGTTCTCTAAGAAGATGCCTTTCTCAAGTGGCAAGAGAAGAAGTAGGTAATGATAGATGGCCATTAACCATGTACTGAGATCTATGTTTGAGGACAGGCAAGACACTGGGATGTGAAGCATCCACAGACTGCAGATTCTGCTGCAGGAGGGGACTTTCTTATTGTGGAAAACTGCTATGCTCAGGCCAAAAATACACTGGGAAAACAGCAGTGTGTATACATCGTAACATTTAATAAAAATTCCTTTGAAAATGAAAATGGTAAAGTCTGAGGCATTTTGCCAAGACTTCAAGGCTGTCATTAGAGAAAACACAAGTTGAGAGTATATCTGTGCTTATTTACCTAGCAGTAAATTCAGGAGCTGTGACATTTGGAAAATTGTGTATGTAAATAATGACATAAAATTTCAACACTAAGCCAGTGGCAGGCCACACAATTTTACTTCTTTCATCAGAGACAGGTACAAATGCTTTTAAATACATTTTTCTATTTGTACATGCGCATTTCTATTGGCATAGCAAGCATATCCAGGCATTTTGTGATGTCTGAGAGCGCCATAGTCTTACAGATAATGCTTACCTATGTAAAGAATTTTCAGAAAGTTGTTGTAAAACCATTGTAATTTCATAGTTGTTAATGAAAACTACAAGTTGTATTTTGTTTGATTTTTTTTCATTAAATTAAACAAGTTTATTTTAAAGTGTTTTCTACAAGAGCCTGACTTTCTTGATATTTTACGTCTAAGTACAGCTATGGTTTTGCTGCTGGCTGACGGGGTGTAGGTTTCACAAACTACGATGATGATGGTCAAGAGACCAGAAGTACCTTGTGAGAGCCAGGCGCCTCTCCTGGCTCTGCCTCCTTGCCCTCTCCCCAGGGGAACGGGAAGTGAGAGAAAGTGGGGCAGAAGCTTCCCAGCCTCTTGCCCCTCGCACAGCCCCCCCAGCCCATCTCCGTCCGGGCCGTGCGGGACCGCGCAGCCCCTCCTGCCTCCCTGCCGGGGCTCCTGCAGCATCTCCAGCTATTCTCTTCCTTGCAGTAAGCTGGGGTCATTTAGTCATGCTCGCTTAGCCGTGACTGCACAGTAATCAGTATCAACTACCAATCTATGTACCTATGTGCATACACGTGTGTATGCGTGCTTGTGTGTACATGTATGTACATATCTCTACATAAAGTTCTGACAATTTACAATCGGGATCATTTGGGTTGGAAAAACCCTTATTAAGATCATCAAATCCCAGCAGTGAGTCCAACTGCCAGGTTCACCACTAACCCACTTAACTGCCACATCTACTTAGCTTTTGAATTTCTCCTGGGATGGTGACTCAGCCACTTCATGGGGCAGACTGTTCCAGTGCCTGACAACCCTTACAGTGAAGAAGTTTTCCTAATATTCAGTCTTAATCTCCCGTGGCACAACTTGAGATCGTTTCCTCTTGTCCTGTTACTTATTACATGGGAGACTGACTCCACCTCACTACAGCCTCCTGTCAGGCAGTCACAGAGAGCAATAAGGTCTCCCCTGAGCCTCCTCTTCTCCAAACTGAACAATCCCAATACCTGGTATTTATTACTGGTGAGAAAGGAGAGTTCCTGGAACTAGTCTATGTACCTGATCCTTTGAAAATTCCAGTTTGCAATAGCTTGGGAAAATTTTAAGTGAGGTGTGGAATAAAAAGCACAGAGTTCTGCAAAAAAGACCACAATTTTTAATACATTTACTAAATTAATAAAGAAGATTCAGTAATAAGATTTTTTATTCAGTAGCAAAGGGAAATTAAAGGCAATACAACACATAGAAAAAAAAAATCTAGTCAAAAATCTTCAGAATTCCAAGGTAAGAAGTACAAAAACTGTTAAAGGGAAGTTTAAATACCAAAGAATGAAGTAACACTAAAAAGACAGATACTTTTAAGAACATTAGAATAATGTTAGCAATGTCATAGGTTCTACTTGGTTTTACAGAAACAGTAAAAATGTAAGTATGAAGCCATTAGGAAGTAGGCATACCAGATGCCTATGTAGGGAGGGAGCATAGCAAGGTGCTGTCAAGTGAGTATGATTAAATACTTTCTAATCCATTAGTCACTAAGGATAATTGTGAAAAATATTGAGTAGAAATTAAAACAGGCCCAGATAAACTGCAGCCAAAAATTCCAAAAACTTCTTGTTTCATTTAATGTAAAATTTTAATAGAAGAGTGGAACAATGGTGCTGCTGTGCCACAATGAGATGTAGTTGAACTAATTAAAAGAATTAAACACTGCCAACAGTGAGCACAAGTAAACACTCTGATAAATTTTCAAAAATATTTGCCTGACTGTTAGTGACTTCTGTATAAACTGAACAACAGTGATTACACTCAAGGTTTCCTGTTTCAGCTCTGCCATATTTGTGATGTGATCCAGTGGAATTTCTCTTGTGCCTTCTATGTACAGTCAGTGGTGAACAGGGAGTAACACTAGTCCATCCAAACGGAGTTTTGTGGGAGGTAATGTAGTTATTTTTTGTGAAGTTTAGACCACTAAAAAAAAAAAAAAAAAAGGTGCAAAACTTCATCATATTTGCCAGCATAAGAAATATGTATTATTTTCCAGACAATATTTAATCCAATATGTTTCTAAATGCCTCTGAACCTGCTGTTACTTAATATATTTTTATCAGTATTGTAAAATACTTGAACCTCAGAGAAGACTGCTGCTGGGACATCACTCTAGCAGGAGATGGTGGGTTTAAGCTCTGCAGATACAGAACCACTTATGTAACATTAATCTTAATTGGTGGTTTTAATAATAAAAATATAAGAATCCTTTCCTCATACCTCAGGATTGCAGACTTACAATTAATGAGCAATAAGCTCCTTTATTCTACCACACCATAAATCTTTACAAAATAAAACATTAGTAAATCTTAACATAGTGCAAATGTGGATTTACTTGGAAAAATTTTTCTATGTGATCAAACCTTTAGGATTTATGAGAGATCCTGGATTTCTCCTCTCACTTTTATGAATGATACTATGAAAATACTTCTTCATTTGCTAATCTTTTTTACTTTTCTAAGGAGGTAAAGTATACCCACAGTTTTATTTTGCTCTCAAAATTTCTTGTTTGTTTGCAGTATTAGGATAGTGAATAACTTCACATTGCCAGGTGAGATTAGCCTACCATGCTATTAAATCAGCAAAATCCTGATAAGTTTCAGACATCTGGCAGAAAGAAACCTGGGTTGCTGTTGGTTGTTTTCAAAGTATTCCTACTGCAAGGACAAGTTTTGCCTTTTGAGAATTAGACTGGTTTGTGATTTTTATACAATTCATTATTCACATTCTAAGTGCAACTTTAATCCGTATCCTTTACCCCAGGCATTTCTGTTGAAGGGTAAGAGTATGTTAAGTAGTATGCACTTGGAAGGTGGTTGAATCTGGGATATTTTTCACTGCACCACTATTTGGGGTCATTGAACCTGTCAAACTAGTTTGGGCCAGTAACAAAGTTTCTCTGAGTCTATTCCTTTTAAGGAGGGCAGCTACTGTGAGTTACTGAGCAATGACATGCACAAAGTACACAAAGAGCAAAAGAAAATAAAAAAGTCAGTCTGAAGTAAAACTTTATCAAAGCGTTAAATAGCAAAATAATAGAACAGCAAAACAGATAGAAACTAAACACATCACCCTAAAGAGAAAGCCACACATGGTGTTAGAGCAAAATTAAGTTTATTTTAATCTCCCGGTTTTGGAATATGCTTAACATTTGAAGTCTGTTTCTATTTGAACGCCTGTGTCCTACATAACTCTTTGTTCCTAAGAAAAGTGGATAGAAGACACTGCCAAATAAAAATCTGTATCTGTTTTTCACCAGTTACAATGACCATGCTCTAAGAAGGCTCAGAAAAAAAAATAAGAGATTTCTCATTTTTTAGTACTTGTTGAGTGAAAGACAACAAGATTTCTTATGGTCTTCTACCACTACTCTTGCTCATAGTAGTATGAAAATATACATAGCTAGAAATAGTTAGGAAAGTCTATATGTAATTTAGGAATGAAGCTAAAATGTTATTCTTCCTTGAATCCCCTCTCCATATCAACAGTACCCATAAAGCTGCTGTAAGCCATCAAAAAAGCCCCAACCAAACATTTAAAAATAGAAAAACTGGTTACTTCCCCTTAAACCTACATTAATACAATTTTGCTCATGTTTTTTTTTTTCTAAAACATCATCTCTCCCACTCCTATATTTAACCAACTCTACCTTTTTTACTCAACCATCTACTTCCATGTAAAGCACATCATAAAACACAAGGCTATGAAACAGATAAACATTTCCTTCTGCTTCCTAGCTCTACTCAAAATATCACTTCTCTCCCTGATTGCTACAGAGCACTACTTCATAGTCTTTTTGGTTGAGACCCTCCTGATTTAAAGATTATATTCATCTCCAAGAAATGATAGCAATAATGAAAACCAATGAAGAGAGCAGTAAATTATTGTGTGTGCCTCTGCTCTTGATGAATAACAACGTGCAAGCAGAAGAAGGAGGAACTATCTGTAGCTATTTTATGATTTTGTTACAAGATATTCACTGAAAATGACTTCTGACCATCCCCCATGTTGCCAAACGTAACTAGCAAGCAGCTTAACAAAAAGCGGTGATGTACAACTTTTCCCAACTGCATGTGAGCACAGCTTTTGAGCTAGTTTTCAGAAATATGGGCACGTGAAACTGTGAGATGTTTGAGTTATAAGGCTTTTTAAATCATACAATTTTTTAAAAAATTTCAAACCTACTCCTAGAAAATAATATTTTTTTCTTTTTTGCTGATGGCAGAACTTTCAGTCCTGACTGTACAATAAAATTTTGTATTGTAATCAGTTCTCAAGAAAAATTGTACTGACACCAACAATTTACACACTCTTTTCTTTTTGGCAGCCTTATCAAGACTGTTGTAAGCTCATACTCCTGAATCTCTGAGAGTAGGCATGACTCATTAATGGTGGATCAGCCAGAGAGGTTAAAAGGAAATGTGCTTGATGCTCATATCTGGTCTAGGAAATACCACTGGTTGACAAGTATTTTGAGTGTCTGTATTTCTGTTCAGCTGCACTGTGCTGGTTTTGGTTGGGGTACAGTTAATTCTTTTTACAAAGAATTGTGTATTTGATTTGTGCTGAACACAGGGTTGATAATACAGAGATGGTTTTGTTATTGCTGAGCAAGGCTTACACACAGCTGAGACCTTTTCTGCTTTCTGTACTGCCACACTGGGGAGGAGATGGGAAGTGCATGGGAGGCTGGGAGGAGACGCATGAGGGACAGGTGGCCCAAAATGACCAAAGGGATATTCCAGACCACATGCCATCATGCTCAGTGTATCAAATGTGGGGAAGAAGGAGGAAAGGAAGGACATTTCAAGTGATGGACTTTGTTTTCCCAAGCCACCATTAGGTGTGATGGGGCTCTATCTCCTGGAGAAGGCTGAACACCTGCCTGCCCGTGGGAGGCAGAGAATTAATTCCTTGTTTTGCTTTGCTTGTGTGCACAGCTTTCACTTTCCCTGTTAAACTGCTTTTATCTCAGCCAGTGAGTTTTCTAACTTTTATCCTTCCAGTTCTCTCCGAGTCCTGCTGGTAGGGAAGTGAGTGAGTGGCTGTATGGGGCTTGGCTTCTGGCTGGAATTAAACCACATCATGCATCAGGAGAGATGCAGCAGAATTTTGACTTGACAAACTCCACAGGAGCTCAGCAGAAAATTTCAACAGCCTTGTAGTCCGCACAATTCTATTACTCAGCTACAGAATAACCAAACTGTAAATAATGCAAACTTACTGAAGAAAGCAGTAAGAAAGCTGGAAAAAAATACCATTAGTGATTGGAAGAAAGCTTAAGCATACCCCATGAATGTTTGTTTCAAGAATAAATTGCCCAGAGGATTGCCTACATTATACTGCCCTGTTCTTAGATGAAGAAATATATGATCCATAGTGTAATATGCTGGGAAATATTGCCAGAAAATGTTAAAACAGTGTGTGGATATGACATTTGGGGATCTGTTTTAGTGGTGAGCATGGAAGTGCTGATTTAGCTGATTGGACTCAGTTCTATTAGAGGTCTTTTCTGCAAGTTTCCATTACAGTTCTATGATTTAATGGAATCTTCAGTCTGTTAAAAAGGTGCTATGAATAAATCTCATAAATATAAATATATTATAAATATATAAGACATATACAGAAAATATAAATTTAGACCTTGATTTCTTTCCTTGGAGAGCCAACCCTAATGTGGCAACAGAGAAATGATGTAAATTTTCAAAGTCGTTAGCATAGTGGGAATTGTACTGCTGTGTACATCTTTCTGTTGTTCCAACAAAAAACCTAATTCTGACACTTATCTCAAACTCTAGCTATGGGTCATCGAATGCTATTAAACAAGGCAAATATTTACTTGCAGTAGCAATGAGTAACATCATTAGAGATTAGCTGCATTTCTATGAAACTCCATGATCAGTAAACTCAGAGATCCTGACTCCTTTAAAACCTCCCATATCCTTATATTCTAAAAAGTTACTAAGAATAAAACCTACAAAAATATTTCACTTTTAAATTTTGAAACAACTGTTATATAATTACTTATTCCAGCATATTTGCTTTGCAAAGTTGGAGACAATTGTTTTCCATCGGCCTAGAAATACTAATCTTAGATTTTAAAAATATTTTATATTCAAGATATAAACATAAATGCTTATAGGGGAAAAAAATCCCCTTATGCTCGTTTAAATATTTGTTCATATTTTTATTTTCTAATGGTTTCATCTATCTGCGTTGCACAAATCAAAAGCTTGTTTCTTGTTATTAAAAGTGTTTAAAACTCTAGAAGTTCAAAATTTCAAGTAACAATAGAAAGTTTGTTTTCTTTAGAATAAACTAGTAGAGAAAACATGATAGGAGAATGACAAAGTAAAGTAGCAATCTCTAAGGAAACTTTAATGCATGGAGAAAAGTTGAGAGAAAAAACCCTATAAAAATTTAATTTTTAATTCACACAGTGTTATTACGAACCTGAGTATCTAGCTTTTATGCAATAAATGTTTCTCCCTATCACAAAAAAATGAAGAATAAAATGAAAAAGAAAGAAAAAATAATAAAAGGCTTTCTGCACGTGAAGTAACCTTGAAAACAGATTTTAAAATTGTGCTTTTATTTTACAGAACTTCAGTACATTTAGAAGGTCATAAAAACTGTACTCTCCACTGTTTGCAAACCTATAAATGAGTCTCAGACATAGTATGACATAGTGCTACAGTAGCAAGTACATCCTTAAACAGCTATGAAATAGATTCTAGCCTGGGAACAGAAGGGGCTGAACTTGAAAAGAATTACTGAAGCCATCTTATCTTCAGCCTGAAGGAGTTCCCACCTCAACCACCCTCAGCACAGAGGTATATTTACAATTTAAGCACAAGTAGCTATGCAGCTCTCTGTGGCTACAGTAATTAAGCAGCTTGCTTGCAGTTGCATGTCCTCAAATGAGACGGTAATAATTGCTTTAAATCAGTGATTTCTGTATTAAGGAACATCAAACATGCCTTTTGCAAGGCTGCTGTCCCTGCAGCCGCCTGGAGTGATGCTTTGCTACAGCTGCAGGCGAGACCTGGGTGTGAGCAAAATTCCCAGACTGTAGGCCTTAAAAAAAACAAAACAGTAGGCCCAGTGCTAGATTCAACTATGTGGGCTGAAATACAAGTCAAAAAAAGCCATCCAAAATGAAAACTGGCTGACACTGATGGAGGCATATCCCTTGCCTTTCACAGCTTCCAGACTCCTCGAGGAGCCAGAGCTCTGCTGCCACAGGCATCCCCTCATTCCCCCCTTCCCTTTTCCCTTCCCTTCCCTGGTGTTGGGTGGTTTTCCCCGGAGCAGCCAAAGGCCAGCCCAAGGCTTGGGATGCCGTGAGGACGCCGTGGGTCACGGATGGCTGTGCTGAGCCCCAGGGGCCTGGTAGGCCTGAGCCCCGGGCGGCCCTGCTGCGCTCCCACGGCCTCCATCAACCACACACTTCTCCACGAGTTCTCTTTTCCTGGTGCTCACCTTGGCGGATGGTGAGGGCTCCAGTGCAGATGAAGCTGGCAGCTTTAAGCCTTTCTAGCCACTGCTATAAAGCTCCACACAGATGCCAAGAACACACCCAGTAGAATTCCTGCTGCTCTGGAACAGGCTGGAGGTGGAAACTAAGCCCACAGCACTGACTGAAAGAAAAACAGATGCTTGAAATTACCTGATACAAAATCTTAAGCTAGGGGGAAACAGCCTCAGTCAGGAAAGTTTTGTTTTTCTGTGGCAGCTGCTTGTGCTCTCACAGCTTGATGCGAAAATCTTCAGGAGTCAAAGCTCCTGGTTTAGGAGCTGCTTCTCTGCTAAAACCAGCTCCAGAGGAGTCTGTGAGTGCACTGAGCTGTGTCACTGCCTGCTGTGCTAGTGCCAGCACTGCTCTGCTACACTCTCCTTCAGCTCTGGTGCCCACGGGTCAAGGCTTGGCAGCGCAAAGGATGCACCTCTCCAATTAATCACCAGGCTTCCAACAGAAAGTTGTCAGCAAGACCGAGCAAAACTGCACATCGGGAACGAAGTTTAAACTGGCTTGTCTCAACATTGGATTGCAAAACTTTTCCAAGGCAAAACTGGTTTGAAACAAAAGGAAAACCCCAAATACTGATCCGCCTCCAGTGTCATATATTTGTTTTGCAATTGTTCTTGCCTGTTAACCAAGTAGAAATCTTTCTGACTGCTCTAACCATGTACACTGATGTCTGATGGATCGTATTGTGAATATTTACAAGAAACAATAATTGCCTGTTAAAACATTGCATTATAGGAGTTTTTAATCTGTGCTGCTGATGTCTTGCAATACTGTGAAGTAACTTTTAGTGCAATTTGCTTTTCTTCAGTACAATGCTCTACCTTTATGCAATTTAAATATTAAAAATATTCTGGTTTATGGTTGCAAATATAATATATAATATATATTATATTATTATATTATATAAATATTATATAGCAATATGCATTCTATTATTACTGTTTTCTGTTTCTCTCCTGTTTGTTTTTAGGTTATCACATGCTGTTCAATATTGCTCTGATTTAAATGAAAACACCGCAGATGGTTTTGTATATTCATTTTCTGTTTTTACCAGGAAAACAGGTGGGCATGGGAACCATTCAGTTTGTTTTGAAAAACATACGACTAACAAAGAAAAGGCACCAAGATAAAAGAGTTTTATATATATAAATTATATATATATAATTATATAAATATATTCTTTATATATAACTTTATATTTTATATGCATATATATAATATATATAATATATTATATAAATATACATAATATATAATATAATATATATAATATAATATATTATATAATATATAATATATAATATATAATATATAATATATAATATATAATATATAATATATAATATATAATATATAATATATAATATATAATATATAATATATAATATATAATATATAGTATATAGTATATAATATATAATATATAATGTATAATATATAATATATAATATATATTATATAACATAGATATTTATGTGTATATTATATATATATTTCTGTTTGTATTTTTTTCTTACTGAAATAACTGTAAAACACTTTCTCCAGCTACATGCAGCAGTGTATATTGTGGACAATTGGAGAAATTGTTTTGTTGAACAAGGTGGCTTTTTAAACACAAATTCCAGGCCAGGCTTAATTTAGTAGCTTTTTGAACAAGAAATAACAGAATCTCAGTGTGATTTTAGTAAAAGATACAGGAAAGTAAACAGAAAGGCAGAACCTAGTAGGCAAATCATAAGGAGGTGCTTCATCTAGAAGCTGTGTATAGCTCCATTAGAGATGAGATAAAAATTCTAACTGGGGATGGTGTCATTAGGTAACTGCTGCCTTTCTGTGTACAGCTCGTTATCACTGCTGAGTCGTGGTGGGGTGAGTCCCCGGATGAGCAGCTGGAGAGTCTTGGTTTTGGAGTCTGGATTTCTCCAACCCTTGAGTAAACAGATGAAAATATTCTTCATAGTGTACTGGTTCTGGCTGAGCTGGAGTTAATTTTCCCACAGCAGCCCCCTCAGTGCTTTGCATTGGTGTCTGGAAAGGTGTCAATAACACAGCAGTGTTTTGGCTACTGCTGCCAACTCTGGCACAGCACCAGCCCTGTCTCTCAGCATTTTGCCCCATCAGCAGAGTGGGAATGGGCAAGGTCCTGGGAGAGGACACAGCTGACCCAAATTGACCAAAGGGACACTCCATACCATGTGATGTCACTCAGATATAAAACTAAAAGAAGGAGGAGGAAGGGGGACACTTGTTATTTACAATGTTTGCTTTCTGGAGAAACCTCTATATATGCTGGAGACCTGCTTCCCAGGAAGTGGCCAGACATCACTTGCTGATGGAAAGTAGGGAATATTTTTTCCCCCTTTGCATGTAATTACATAAACTTTCACTTTTTTTCTAGCAAACTACCTTATCTCAACCTACAAGTTGTTTCCCATCTGACTTTCCCTCCTCTATCCAGCTGAGAAGGGGAAGTGATAGGTCAGCATGGTAAGCACCTGGTCTAGCCAAAGTCAACACACCACACATAACTACTGGGGAAAGATTTTGGCTAGTTTAAGACAGATTTGATGGAGAAATTAGGAAGAAATCCTGTGTCCCTATTAGCTGTAATGTAAAATGGGAATTGGTTTGTTTTGAGAGTCAGCTTCTCCATTACAATGTTTGAGACCAAGTTGAAATTTTAAACAACTGTAATGCTGTAACTTTAAAGGGCCAGGCTAAATTTGACTACCCTCTGAGTTCATCCACTGGTTCTTCTTGCATTCTATTCAGCTTCTGCTTCTTTAAAAAGTTTTATTTGTTTGTTGTAATGCAAACATACTAGTGAAAAGCTTAGAGCAAGAATACTAGTAATTACTATTAATATTCATTAGTATTTAGAAAGCTGAGAAGCTGCTGATTCAGGAAGAACAAGAAGAAAGGAGGATAAGGTTAATAACAGGCAGTTAAGATTAATATGTCGGGGGTTTTTATGTTTGTTTTCTGAATAGTCTTAATTTTTTTTTCTAGTAATCCATAATCTTACTGGCAGACTTCAAACTGTTTACCTGCTATCTTTTCTGTTACAAGGTCTGTACTTTAGCCTTTTTTGACCAGAACTAAATAATATTGCTAGGAAAAAAAAAAATGTTGGAGAACAATACAAGATTTGTAGTCGGTAGTACAAATGTCTACATGAAAATTGGATGGTGTGCAGAACTGGAGGCACAGCAGCCATGCTTTGATCCCAGACAGCCTCTTAGGAGACTGTTTTCCACCACTCTTTCTCTAGGTAAGGTCTAGTTTGGTTCATCTCCCAGAGCTGTGCAGGACTGGTGGTGTTAGGGTTCTTCTCTTGCCCTCTTTTGACCTGAATAACCTTCTCAAGCCAAGTAATATTTTGGCTCAATGGACGTTTCATAAGAGGTGTCCCTGTCTCTGAGAACAGGGTTTCACTCAACTTCCAGATTCTCGCTGCTGCACTGCTGTGTTATTTTGGGCAGTGTTTTTATCCACCCAGTCATAGAATAACAGAGTCATTGAAGTAGGAAGGAACCTTGGAAATTGCATCAGCTATGCCCCTGCTCAAAGAAGGGTCACCTGGAGCAGTACACTCAGGACTGAGTCCACTTGGGTTTTGAATATAGACCAAAGATGAAGACAATCTCCGTGGACAGAATGGTTGTATATTAAGTCACCTTCACATTAAATAAAAAAGGTTTTTCCTTATATGTAATCTCTTGTATTCTAGTGTATGTCCCTTGCCTTCTGTTCTTTCATTGGACAACACTAGAGGAGTTTAACACTGTCTTCTTTGCACTCACTATCAGATATTTATGCACACTGATATTATTAATTTGTAAGCAAAAGTAAACAGACCATGGGAACAGTAAATTTTCCTCCCTGTGTTCAGCAGCACAAAATGCTAATTAAGATCCAATTAATGAAGGGTAGTCTCATCAAATATTTTAGAGGAAAATATGTTTGAAATTTATGTATTTGAACAGTGTATATCACTAGATCACATAAAAAGTGGAAGACTACGTGTGGTTCAGAGGTAAATCATGAGTAATGCATGGCAGATTTTTCTTTTGTTTTAAAGTAATTTTAGTCAAGAGTCTAAGTTTCATAAATCTGAGAGAAATTGGAGTGCTAAATTCTTCAGTCCTCCAGAAGCAGATAGGCTCCAACCTCCATGGGAGAAAATTAAAATAGGAAAAAGGTTCAGAACTTCCATCTTGACTGGGTGCTTGCTCTATTAAGGTGTCTATGCCTATAATATGACTCATTAATGTTTTTTCTGTATTTGAATGGGTGTTGATAGATTAGTGTTTAAAACTAGTCCTTAAAATGATCTTTTGATAGATCACAAAGTGTGTTAATACAGAGTGCTGCTGATCTGCATTTTGTCTTGAGAGTACCTTGGGTTTTTGTCTTGGTTCCATGTATCACAGGGTTTGTCCAGATACTCTACACCTTCTCTTAGGATTGTGCCAAATCCACATGCAAAAGACTGATGTCTGAACTCTGTGGATGGTTTCTCCTGTCACAGAAATAGGTGATATTTCCCTGGTGATGTGTGTACCCGAGGCAAGGCCCCTTAAGGAAATGCTTCTTATTGTCAGACCTGCTCTTTTATTCTGAGAGAAAGAAGATGCTTTTTGTGCATGTAGTTTTTCTTCCTTACATAGTGAGAATGGCTTTTGATTTCAAATCTGGTTCCCAGATTCTCTCCTGTCTTCATAGCTGATTTCACTAATGTAGAGAATGTTAGCAGTGAAAAATGCATGAGTGTCTTCATGGCATTCCATCTTAAGTTTGGAAAGCTCTGCTCCCAGGACTCCTGGGAAGATATGACATAGAGGAGCTATTTTGACAAATCCAAAGTGACTTACGGATACAAAGTGTTTAGCTGCTGCCTATTTAAAAGTTTCTTTCGAAGTCTAGCTAAACTTTCTAGTGTGGAGAGATGGGTTTTGGATTTTTTTGGTGGTGTTGGTGGTTGTGGGGCTCCTTGGGTTTGTTTCTTTGTTTCTTTGTTTTTGTTTTTATTTAATCTTTTAACTTTTAAGTAACTTTTTAAACACATAATTGTCATCAAAAATTGAATCATGGAACCACAGAATATTCTGAGATGGAAAGGAACCATAAGTAGAATTATGCCCAGCCCCTGGCCCTGTACAGGACACCCCAGGAGCCACACGTAGTGCCTGATAGTGCTGTCCAAATCCTTCATGAGCTGTGTCAGGCTGGTGCTGTGACCACTTCCTTGGGGAACGTGTTCCAGTGACCACCTACCTTCTGGAGGAAGAACCTTTTCCTGATAGCCAAGCTAAACCTTCTCCAACATAGCTTCAGGCCATTCTTCAGATTCTATCACTGATCATAAGAGTAAAAAGAAGAGTAAAAGAGTAAAAGAGTAAAGACGAAGTTGCAGACTTGCACTAAGGGCTCCCTTCAGCCTCCTGAAGGCAAAACAGACCAAGTGACCTCAGCTGCTTCTCATACAGATTCCCTCAAGGCTCTTCACTTTCTTCATAGCTCCCTTTTAGATGCTTTATTATAGTTGAATATGTTTCTCATGTTGTGTCACCCAAACCAGCCCCCAGCACTGGAGGTGAGGCTGCCCCAGCTCAGAGCAGAGCAGGACAATCCCCTCCCTTGCTCAGCTGAGATGCTGTCCCTGATGCCCCCAGGACAGGGTTGGCGCTCCTGGCTCCAGGGCACTGCTGGCTCAGGTTCAACTTACCACTGACCAGGATCCCCAGGTCCATTCCTGTGAGGTTTCCCTCCAAAGACTCATTCCCCACTCTGTCCTCACTGCTGCAACTCCAATCTTACCTCAATACAATGGCCTCTGCAGCTATGTAAAGAACAAGTTTCTCTCTTTCTATCATATTAAATGATTATTGGTGTCATCCTGCCAAAATAAATAAAAAATAATGTAGAAAATTTGAATTTTAATCATGAAAGATAATTTTGAAATAAGCAAAATTGCCACAAAGTGGAGGAACTTTGCTGCGCTATAGCATGTTGATTACTCTAGCCTGCCTACCCTCTGCATGCTTTTTCCACTCTTCCTGTATAATACTTTCAATTATATATTATAGCAGCTCTATCATCTTTGGTATTTTCATTAAATAATTCAGTAATGTGGCATTTAGATTCTCTAATTCCTACAGGAGTTTTATTTTTATAAAGAATTTGAGGAATATTTAAATATGTGGACATCCTGGTGAGTGCTGATTACCTCATTAAATTATTAATGGTTTAGTGGGTTTTTTAACCCATTTGCCTAGGTTTCTTTCACATTGTATATGAAACTTTTCTGTATTGCAACTGCCAGCATTAGAGGACAAGCAAAGTGGTGTGCTGGTTTGAAGGACAGGTGTCTGCTGATAAAGGCAGAAGTTTTCCTTTGAAATAGAGACTTTAATTCCACTCCCCCCAAGTATTATAATTGTTTGAATCAAGGACTCTGAGGCAGAGATAAGGGGGTAGGAATAACAGCTCTTTTACTAGTATATCTAACCATACAAGCAGAAACAACAGCAGTTGTTAAAATTACCAACAAAACAGAACAGATTACTCGGTTCCAGTCCTTTCTTTAGCTGTGAGCACGCTCTCTCTCGGCAGGAGCGGAGGCGGGAAGGGGCGGCCGCGGCCGCGCCGGTCTCAGGGGGGAGCGGCTGGAGCGGGCAGCTCCTCGCTCACCGTTTGGGTTCTGATGCTCAGCTGTGTCCGCAGAGACTGGAGGCTGGAGCAGGGCAGATGCAGGGCAGGTGATGGCAGAGGGTCTGGCTCTCTCCTGCGTTCAGCCGCGTGGCTCCAAGACCAGGGTGGGGGGATCCTCCTCCGAGCTCCCGGAAACACGAGTCCCCTCCGGAAGCACGAGAGCCCCTCTCGAAGCCAATCCCACCCACCCCTTTTGTCCAGAGTCGTCAAACATTCCGGGTGTAACCCGGCCAGCTCCATTGGCATGATGATGGGAAAAATTCTTTAAATTGACACAGTAATAGAAAAACACTCAACCCTCAACAAGTGGTTTAGGGATTTTTGTTTGGCATAGTTTTTTATCACTAAATCCAGCTGTAGTCCACCCAGAAAGGTGTGAGAGCGTTTTTCCACTTCTGTTCTGCATCTCAACACAAACTGTTTCCACACCCCCACCATATTTTCTGCCTGTCGCAGAAGTGGTGAGAGTTGGTGGTTTTGACTGGGTTTGGCCCTCCACTTTCTTGCTTGGTCTCAACCATCAGTGTATGGTGTGGACTGGTGGACATGGTTTGTGCACCTGGTGAGATGGCCTCAAGCAGCCAGCTTGAGTGAGAAGTGTGAGACTTCTGTTCTCTGGGAAAAGTACTTTATTTGGGGAGTGTAGGCTGTCAGTTAATAATGAACAATGTAACACTGGCTGGCATAAGATCCTTACACAGAAGCAAGTAAGTGATGAACTGGAAGAATAGGCAGTGAGATTCATTGAGCACCTACTGGCCAGCTGCAGACAGTGTTGATCATCAGCACAAAGCATAGCTGGAGGCCTGCTGACTAGGAGTGTGTCACAGAGGGCAATACTTGTCTCAGCCCTGTTTAACATTTTCTTTACTCATAGAATCAAGGAATGGTGGAGCCAAGAGCTGATGAAGCCAAACTGGGAGGAGTGGACAAACCGCTATCAAGACCTCAACAGGCTGACAGAAATCTCATGTAATGAATGCAAACCTCATGCAAAACAAAGGAAAGTGCAAACTCTTGGTCAGGAGCAGCCCAATGCACCAGGTGCTATGGGCTGCCTTGCTGGAGAACAGCTTTGGAAAGGTCCAGGTGAACACCAATTTGAACATGAGCCAGCAATGTGCCATTGAGGCAGCAAAGGCTAGGTGCTTTAGGAGTGCAGTCAGTAGGTGAAAGGAAGGGGCCTTCCTCCTCTTCCATGCTGGCATGGCCACTCCTGGAGTTATAGGTCCAGTTATGGTCTTCCAAGTACAAATGAGGATTAATCAGTAAATTATTAAGGGAAGATGTTCCTGGAAAGTTTTTGGTTTTGTTTCTTTTTAAAGCCTGTCCAAGCACTACTATCAGATTTATAGGATACATATGTACACATGCCCATATACACACGTGTGTCTGCATTGTCTGTGATCTACCTTCTCTGTTTTTAAATACAATTATTGAAGAAATACTTTTAACATTGGTATTTTCAACAGTAGCAGACCCTTTGGGAGGTGAGGACAGTAGCTTTTCTTGTTAAACATGTGAAATGTTTTACAAAGCCTCATACCACATGAGCAAACCAGGATTTGACCAGAGGTTGTAACTTTTGGTTCCAGTATTGATCTTGCTTCCATGCTTTCTTTCAAGATGTTTGTAAATATTTAGAATGATGGAATTAAGACTAACTTGGTCCTGCACTTTTATAGCATGAAAGACTGGAATGAAACACGGAACTTTAAATTTATTAAATTGTTCCTCACTAAAAAATTATGTATTTGATATTTTTTTTATTTCCAATACTCTTATCATTTAAAGGGTTATTTGAAGATATATTGTCATTTCCACCTTTACACTTAATAGCAAAAAAAGCATTGAAGTAGCAAGTTATGTAAGTGTCAAGTAAGTCATACCAGAAACAGACATTCAGATATATGCATAGCAATAGTCCATATGGACTTATAAATAATTTATTCTAAGATTTTTTTTTCTTCTCTACGGAATTTTTTATTGTTATTATTAAATATATTTGGAACCTCTCCCTCTGTTAATTTAACTTTGGAAATGGAAAAACTCCTATTCTGAATCATATTCCCTGTCATCGGCAGGGAAAAAAATCTCCAGAATGTGCTTTTAACATGTGGGATTTTAGAATGCATGAGAGCTGTTTCCCTGGTAACCAGCATGGAAGAGGGTTCTAAATCCTACGGAGTATGAATGGTGTATCTGAAACAGCTGCTGGGTTGGGGGGGAGGGAGGGATGTGCTTTTTTCAGTTTTTGTTCCCCACCTCATCACCCTGGCCAAATTTGTTTCTTTATACATCCATAGAAAAATAACTTTTTTGTTGTGATTAGTAAGAACTGACAGATAACACTTCAAAACATTGCCTGGCACAAATATCAAGAATGCTTATTGGTAAATGAACAAGAGAAGTGAAAACACATTTTATTTTTGGATAATGTCCCTACTGGAAAACAATGACTTTTTATGAGTAGTAGAGATTAAATCTGCTTTGGCTTTTCCCCAGCTCTTGTCACGGCCTTGTAGGAGTGGAAATGGTCATGGATTTGTTTTCGTGTAACTGTATGTGTTACATTGTGAAACTAATTTCAGCATTTGTTATAGTATCTCTATGAAAGTGGTTAACAGAATGGGCACAGTAGTCCTGCAAAAGTGCTGAATTACTATAAAGATTTTCCTTCTTGAAACCCTTAAAAAATCTTTTTCCGGTTTTCTTCAGGACTGCTCTTTGAAATAAACATTCTGAAGATTTTTCTGCCTCTTGTAATAACTCTATAGTTTTGTTATAACCTATGTGGCAGTCAGTATCTGGAAGCAGAGGAAAAAAATACAAATGCTTGAAGTGATTTGGAGGAGGATAATTGTATGACATTCAGTGAAGTATTTGCATGTCACCTTTTGTCTCTGACCTGATCAGTAGAATACATGTGCCATATTGTGGCAGTTATGATTCAACAAATAATTTCCTGAAATTAAATCCACTAAATATGTTCTGAGAAAATGCTTATCAGAAATGTCACTGAGAAGTAAAATACAATTTGCCTATTTTTGAGGGTACATTTTAAATTTTTTCAAGTACAAATAACATTTTTAAACTTGCTAGTAATAAAAGAATCCCAAGAACTTGTTATGTTCCAAAGACTCCCATTCTCCAATGCTGCTAGAATTAGCTTTAAGATGTGATTATATGTTTCTAGGTATATAATGCATCACTATTTATCTGTTCTATTATCTATACTTTCTGTGCTAATTTTTATTACCCTTTTAGCATTTTATTATTCCTAATGTAACAACTATACTTTGTTTTCTAAAGATGCACCAGCTGAGGTCTGAAAAGGCACGTTCCAATTTATGTGTTCATTTATTTTCCAGCTATTTTAATTAGAAAGATACTCAGTCCAAGTCTGACTGCATATGCTGTTCCATCCTGAATTTCAATTATCTTTAGTTTAATGTCTCAGAAGTATGCATATTGGCTGGAATACTCCATATTCAAGGTCTGTTTGAAAGCCCAGCCTCTTCTTAAGATGCTTTAAAATTATGCTCTGTCAAGATGTGCTTCAAGAGCCTCATTTCCTTTTAGCTAATGAGCCCTGAAGAGTTTTATGGGAATGGAGTAACAAACACTGTGTATTGTGGGATTTGCACAGAGACCCAGTATTCAGGGTTTATGTCAAGAGGAACAGCAAGGCACATAAGGAGTTGATAGAAGGAAAAATACAAGAGGAAGGCTGTGTACTCTACTTAACTTCAGGTGGGGAGCACAAAACTTATAGATCATCTTGTAGTCAGGGTTATGAAAGGCCATGGGGTAAAGCAGGATGGCTCTGGTTTTGACCTATGTATTTCATATCATTTTGTGAATCACTTCAATAACCGTTTTCTTTTGCTATGGGTTGATATAGAGAAGATAACTTGGATTTAATAAAAATGTTAACCTAACCATTATTTTAAAATTAAATTGATTACATGCAGTGAAGAACTGTATGAACGAAAGGAACATGAGGACTCGTTATCATGCTCATTAAAGGCTGGTGTCATTGGCAGAATTTGGGTTTATGATTACAGGGTAACTTTTACAGCACCATGGACCAATGCTAGAACTGGATGGGCTGCACCTCTCTGATAAGGGCAGAAGGATTTTAGCTCATGAACTGGCAGAACTCATTGAGAGAGCTTTGAACTAGATTTGAAGGGGGAAGGGGATGCAGCTGGCCTGTCTGGAAGCAGGCCCAAGAGTGGCAAGCCTGAATTAGAGGTGAAATCATTAGCCCAGCTGAGGTGCCTGTACACCAACACATGTGGCATGGGTAATAAACAAGAAGAGCTGGAAGCCATGGGGCAACACCAGAGCTGTGATGTAGGTGCCATCACAGGAACATGATGGGACGACTGGAGCACTGCACTGGATGGCTTCCAACTCTTCAGAAGAGACAGGAAAGGAAGAAGAGGTACAGGGCTGGCCCTTTATATTAGGGAGGCTTTTGATGCCATGGATGTTGAAACTGATGATGATGGATTTGAATGCCTATGGGTAAGAATCAAGGGCAAGGCCAACAAGGCTTACATCCTACTGGGAGTCTGTTATCGTCCACACAACCAGGAAGAAGAGGTGGAGAACTTGTTCTATAAGCAGCTGGAGAACGTTTTGGTGTCACCAGCCCTTGTTCTTGTGGATAACTTTAGTCTACCAGACATCTGCTGGGAACTTAATACAGCAAAAAAGAGGTGATGTGGGAGGTTCTTAGAGATTGTGGAAGAGCAACTTGACAGAGCAGGTAAGTGAGCTCACCAGGGGAGGGACTACACTAGACCTGCTGTTGCAAACAGAGAAGGCCTCATGAGAGATGTGGTGGTTGGAAGGCACTTGGGGCACAGTGATCATGAAATTATGGAGTTTTCAAAATTTGGTGAGAAAAGTAGGTGCATCAATAAAATTTACACACTGGACTTCCAGAGGGCAGATTTTAGCCTATTCAAGAGATTTATTTGGTGAGTTCCTTGGAAAACAACCCTTAAGAACAAAGGAGTGCAGGAAGGATGGGTATGCTTCAAAACAGAAATCTTGAGGGCACAGGAACAGATTGTCCCTCTGTGCTGTAAGGTGAGTCGATGACAGAAACATCCAGAGTGGATGGGCATTCAGATTTCGAAGGAACTAAGGGAAAAAAGAATGTGTATCACCTCCGGAAGGAGGGTCAGGTATCTCAGGAAATGTTTAAGGGCGTTGCTAGGGCAGGTAGGAAAGAAATAAGAGAGGCAAAAGCCTAGTTAGAACTCAAACTGGCAATTCTGTGAAGGACAATAAAAATATTTTTATAAACATATTAATGGCAAAAGGAAGGGTAAGGACAACCTCCATTCTCTACTGGATGTGGGGGGGAATTCAGTACATAAAGATGAGGAAAAGGCAGAGGTACTGAACACTTTCTTTACCTCAGTTTACAACAGAAAGACGGGTTGTCCTCAGGGCAGCTGTCCTCCTGGGTTGGTAGATGGTGTCAGGAAGCAGCAGAATGGTCCCCCTCTTATCCAGGAGGAGGCAGCCAGAGAACTGCTGAGATGCTTGGATATTCATAAATCTATAAAGATCCATCCCAGGGTGATGAGGGAGCTGGCAGATTAGTTCTTTGTGAAGCCACTCTCCATCATTTATCAGCAGTCCTGGGACACTGGTGAGGTTCCAGATGACTGGAAGCTAGCCAGTGTAACTTCCATTCACAAAAAGGGTGGGAAGAAGGATCCTCGTGGTTATAGGCCAGTTAGCCTCAGTACCAGGTATGATAATGGAACAATTTATATCTGTGTCATCACACAGCACTTACAGGATGCAGGGTATCACACCCAGCCAGCATGGGTTTAGGAGGGGTAGGTCATGTTTGACCAACCTGATCTCCTTTTATGACCAAGTGACCCACCTGGTGGATGCAGGAAAGGCTGTGGATATTGTGTACCAGGATTTCAGCAAGGCCTTTGGCATGGTCTCCAACAGCACATTCCTGGAAAAGCTGCAGCCCATGGCTTGGACAGGAGCACTCTGTGCTGGGTTAAGAACTGGCTGGATGGCCAGGCCCAGAGAGTGGTGAATGGTGCTGCACACAGCTGGGGATCAGTCACCAGTGGTATCACCCAAGGATCTTGTTGGGGCAGCCCTGCTCAATATTTGCATTGACAATCTGGATGAGGGAATGGGTCCACCATCAGTAAATTTGCAGATGACACCAAGATGGGAGCATGTGTCCATCTATTGGAGGGTAGGAGGACTCTACAAGGGGACCTGGACCAGCTGGATAGATAGGCCAAGTCCAATAAGATGAAGTTTAACAAGTCCAAGTGCTGGGTCTTGCATTTTGACCACAATAACCCCCTGCAGTGCTACAGGCTGGGGACGGTGTGGCTGGACAGTGCCCAGGCAGAAAGGGAACTGGGGGTTCTGGTCAACAGTGACTGAACACGAGCCAGCAGTGTGCCCTGGTGGCCAAGGAGGCCAGTGGTTCCTGGCCTGTGTCAGGAACAGTGTGACCAGCAGGAGCAGGGAGGTCATTCTTCCCCTGTACTCTGCACTGGTGAGGTCACACCTTGAGTGCTGTGTCCAGTTCTGTCCCCTCAGTTTAGGAAGGATGTTGAGACCCTTGAGCGGGTCCAGAGGAGGCAACAAGGCTGGTGAGGGGCTTGGAACACAAACCCTGTGAGGAATGGCTGAGGGAGCTGGGGGTGTTCAGCCTGGAGAAAAGGAGACTCAGGGGTGACCCTATCACTCTCCACAACTCCCTGAAATGTGGCTGTAGGCAGGTGGGGGTTGGTCTCTTTCACCAGGCAACAACTGATGGAACCAGAGGACACAGTCGTAGGCTGTGCCAAGGGAAATATAGGTTGAATGTTAAAAAAAACTTCACTGAAAGAGTGATTGAGCACTGGACTGCCCAGGGAGGTGGGGGGTCACTGTCCCTGGAGGTGCTTAAAAAAAAGGCTGGATAGGGCACTCAGTACCATGGTTTAGTTGATGAGGAGGTGTTAGGTCATAAGTTGGACTAGATGATCTTAAACATCTTTTCCAACCTAGTTCATTCTGTAATTCTGTGATTCTGTGAATTCTAGCTTGCATTATAGATTGTGATCTCTTCAAATTTGGCTCCATCTGTCTTTGGGGTTTGTGGGGCATGGGGAAAAATATTTTCCTCTAAAAACTGAAATTGGGAGGGATAGGAGGTGTTTATTTCACAATATTGTTACACGTTCTAACAGTCACATAATGTTTTTTCTTTAATTTGAGCACTGCTTTAATTTGAGCACTGCTGTAATTTGGTAGGGCTGTTTATTTTAAGTTTTATAAAATTTAGGCCAGAAGTTGAAGTTAGGATAAGCAGTCTTCCTCTGAAATATAAAGGCTCCACTGGCAGTGAAGAAAGTGGTGGGGTTTTTTTTTGGATGGGTTTATAAAACTGAATTGTATTTTCATTGTACTTTTGTTGACTTCTGAAAGCTGTCACGTCAAGACTGACTTCCTGAGGGCCATGGTATACAATGTAGCATCAGCACTTTATTAGAACAAATTCCTCCCAAACTTTGTTTGGCATGCATTCCATCATATTTCTATAACATTTCGTATTTCTTTCGAGTAAATCAATACAACACAAAGATTAAAGAAATCACCAAGGTAAGTTGAAAGAACAGCTATGTTATCTTTTTTACATAAAAAACAAGAAATATTTCTTATTCCTTGTTTAAAAAACTGCTTCAGTCTTCTTCTGATGGTCACATTACTTGGAGAGCAGAGCTGTGCCAGCAATGTCCTTGAGAGGGGCTGTTGAACAGCACAGGCTTGAATAAGGGACAGATGACAGCTTTGAAAGGACAGCCCCAAAGGATGCAAAACACAAAAAAAAAAAGGTCATAGAGCAAAAATCTGGGACAGTGATAAGCATTTTAGAAAATTGGCAGTGATATAAAAGTAACACATAGCATACTTCACTTTCCTAGGTTACCTGGGTTTTGCTTGCTCTTACTGATAATGATAGAAGCCCTGCAGTTGGGTGATTGTTCATTAAAGTTATGGTATTGTCTGCTGCAGTACTGAGATACAGCATGGTGAGCTGGTTGGCCACAGTATTTTCCTGCTTTGTCACATCTGAACATAAGACGTTCAGAGAAAGTCTTTCCTCTCTGTGTTGACATATTTTTGACACCTAGTGGTACAATGTGTGAATTACTGAAAGTTTATTAATGAGAATACTACTTCATCAACAGTAACTGCTTAGTAGAGAAATGAAGCAAATTATATAGCTCAGACAGAATGGAGTAAAAAAAATTCCAGTGAATATTTTAAGAAGTAAATAGAATTTATAATTATAAATTATTTTGCTTCTGTAGCATTCTCCAGCTGGGGAAGAGCAAGAAAAGGCTATCCATGTCCCTCTTATAATAAAGCTCCATGGGATAGGAATGGATTTGTTCAGCCACTTCACACCGATACTGAACAACAGGAAATACACAGAAATTGAAAGGTATTGTGGGAAAGGGGTTGAACAACCACAAGACATTTTTCTGTTGAGTACTTAATGAAATTTGTAAGGATAACTGAAAGTTTCAGAAGGATATTTTGAGAGTAGGCAGCGAAATAGCAGATAAAGTTAATTGTAGATATGTATAAAGTAATGCCAAATGGAGAATAACTGTATAGCACATGCTCTATTTACTTTCTTTGCTTTATTTCATTGCTATATTATTCTTTTTTGTTTCATATAATTTCTTTTAATTGCTTACAGTGAAGATAAGACAACAATGCCACTTCATAAATCTAAGTTTTTTCAGCACTGTCCTGGTTTGAAAAGACAGGTGTGCTAGGGAAGATCAGGTCCTTCCCTCGAAATGAAGATATTAAACCACTCCCCCTGAATTAGTATAATTTTGAAATTGAGGGGCTCTCAAGAAAAGATATGGGGATAGGAATAACAGTTCTTTACTAGTATATCTAACACGACAAACAAAACAGCACCAAGTATGAGATTAACAACAAACAGAGCAGTAACCCAGTTCCAGGCTCCCTTCCCTGTGCTGCAGCTCCCGGTGGTGGGCAGGGGCAGATCCCGCTCAGCTGCAGTGGCACTGGGGCTGGTGGCAGCAGTGTCCCGGGTGGGAAAGGGATGGAGGAGAGACCTTGGTCACAGCGTTGGTCCCTGTGCTCAGCAGGCTGCTTGGAGATGGCAGGCTGAAACTAGAAGGCAGCAGAGCAGGGTCCGACAGCAGCAAAGGTGGCTCCTGGAGAGGGGATAGTGCGGTTGGGATAGCAGGAGAGCTCGTCCTCCTCTGACTCCACAAGCAAACAGGGCAAGCCAGTGCTCCCCCGCTCCTTTTCTTTCTTCTGATCTCCCAGTCCTTCCTCCCACTCCCTTCTTCCCCTTCCCCTGTCACTAGCCATCAGTGCTAAGGCCTAGCCATCAGGACTTTCTTAGTATGTCAGTGGGGAAATTCCATAGAGAGGAAAGTAAAAATCCTAACCCCCAACAAGCACCTTCAGATTTGAAGTTTTAGCATGCCAAGTGTACCTCAGAAGTAAAAAGAACTGATAAAACTTCAATTTGAGCCTAAGGGATGATCAAGTTTTGGAGTGTTTTCCACCTGAGAACTGAAATGACCTGGTTAGAACTCATCAGTAGGGGAAAATACAGCATATGTGTTGTCTTTTGTTGACTTTATTGTGCCCACCACACTTCTCTGTAATTTCCCCTCCTGTCGTGGTTTAAAACCAGGCGCAGCCAAGCCTTACCCAGCTGCTCACTCACTTCCCTGCAGCAGGATGAGGAAGAGAACCAGAAGGCTAACAGCTGTTGAACTGTCTCATGAGCTAAGGTTAGCCTAATAGGTAAAGCAAAAACTCTGCACACAAACAAAGTGAAACAAGAAATTAATTTGTCACTTCTCATGGACAGGCAGGTGTTCAGACATGCCCAGGAATGCAGGGCCCATTCAAGCACAACAGTGGCTGAAAGACAAGTATCATCACTTCTACTTTCCTCGCCCCTATAGGATGACCATGATGCTGTATGGTCTGGGACACCTTATTTGTCAGCTGGGGTAACCTGTTCTGGCTGTGTCTCCTCCCAGCTCCTTGTGCATTCCCAGCCTTCTTGCTGGTGGGGTGGAGTGAGGAACAGAAGAGGCCTCAGTAAACCCTGCTCAGCTACAGATAAAACACCCCTGAGCTATCAATACTGTTTCCAGCACAAACACAAAGCTCAGACCCACAGTAGCTACTGTGAAGAAAATTAACTCCTTCCCAGCCAAAACCAGCACATCTACTTAAGAGGGTGGAGAAGAAAACATGGTGGAAAAATTCATAGGTCAAGATGAGGAACCATTACCATTAAGGGCAAAAATCAGTTGGTTTTGGGAAACTAATTGCCATTGAAGGGGCAATTGAGTAGGAAGCATCAAGACAGAAAAAATCTGTAGAATTTATGGATTTATTAACTGAAATACTATATGAACAAAACACAGTTGTTAGCTTACTTTTAATTCAAAAAATATGATTGCATATGACCGATATGAATACAAAAAATAATTATCAGACTTCTCATTATTTAAATTGGTTTCTGTTCTTTTTTCTCATTAGAATTATAGAGAAGAAGGATAAAAAAACTGGGAAATTAAAATGATTTTATTTTTGTCAGAAAAACTCATGGTGTCAGCAAAAACAAATTTTGGACTTCGCAGACCGGAGGAACTAAGGCTATTCTTTTACACGTAAGAAATTATTTCGAGGGTTAATGAGTCATTTGTAAAACACCTTTGGGTCCTTAAGGAGGCAACAGTTACAGAAGCAGCTAATATGATTAAAAATATAGTTCATCTTAATTCAGATGTGTAGATTTTGATGAAAAGTTATGACAATCAGAATTTATTTGAGGGAGCCTATTTTGCACTCTCTCTTACTTAATTTCACAATTTGGTTTGGTTTTTTGTCTTCCCATTAAGAAAAAATATGAAGACTTAACAAACAACAAGGTTTTTCATATTCTGATCACTGACAACTGAGCTGGATACATTCCCATAACACAATATTCTGCCAAAATTGTGTTCTTGATGATAGCTGTCCTGGCAGTGTTTTCAGATTCTAAATCTTATAATGCTATTCTACACTTGTTGGAGAGAAGCAGAATTTAGTGCTGTGGTTCTTAATCAGACATAACAAAGCACTAAGTGATAAGAAGAGTTTGGCAAGGCCAGCTTCAGTGGCATGTAGAAAGCAAAATCACTTTTGCTTACACACAGAGAAACTCCTTAGAGACAACATGAAAATAACCAGGCATCACTCCAGCCACTTTGCAGAAGTCTACTGCATTTTGATCTTTCATTAGGTAGTGAATATAATGCAAAATACTATAAGTCTTGTAATTCTCATTCATTAATGGATCTTAGGCCTGTAATGAAAAACAGTTGTCAACTACGGTAATGAACAAAGCAATTATGATTCTGCTGTCATAATGTATTGCAAAGGTGTGTCCAGTGCCAATGGAGAAATCACCATGCACGGTCCCCCACTTCACACCATGCCTCCCTTTTCAATGGCATGACTTATTTTCTCTGAAATATTTGTTTCCCCATGGCTCTTTTATCAGTTTTGTTTACCCATTTGTTTTTTATTTTTGTTGTATTCAGGTTTGTGCTTTTACGGGGTCAGGGCCCTTGAATTCTCTGGCTGCTGAATATCTGTCTTTAGTGATTTTGTAGCAGAGAACAGCTTGTTCTATCCTGAGTGTCTCTTCTTTGTGAGTGTGACGTGTCTGAAATCTATAACTCCTGTGTGGGTAGAATGTCAAAAGGGCTTGTTAACCCTCAGAAATAAAAGTAATTTATAGAAGGTATTGAAAGAGGCTTCTTATTGCTGTTATCAGCTGTAACTATTTATTTTCCTCAGTAGAGTCTGAAATGAGACAGTATGAGGGTTTGATTTTGTTTTTTGTTGGTGTGATATTTCTTGGATGAAGTAGTAATGTACTATAGTCATGCTTGACCTTTGACTGAGAAAGCAATTTTTATCTTAATTTTGGGTTGTGTGTTCTTTAGGATATTTTGTCTAGACCTCAACTTGAAATTGGCAGGTGTCATAGTATGTTTAGGTGAAAATCCTTCAGGATCTTACAGTTAATAAAGAATATAAGACATCATTATAGTACCCTCTAAACTCTACAGTTCTGGGACTGTTTGGTTGGAGTTTTTTCCTCCTTTTTTTTTTTTTTTTTTTTTTTTTTTTTTTTTTGCATGTGTGTGTGTGTGCTTGATTGATTGTTTTCTTGTTATAACCACTCTGTAAAATTTCCTGCTAGAAGTGAACTCATTGAGGGGCTGAGGTGGAGGAATTATTATTAATGTTCTGTATATCACATTTTTTTCAGTATCATGGAGTAGGAATTGGTAAATTGAGTGTTGGTTGAATAGCCAGTTACAGTACAACATAATTTAGAGTCTGAGGACAGTGCTTTTGTGCTAGAGCTTGTATTAACTACTTTTATAAGCACTTCTTGCACTTCTAAAAAGCTGAAAGTTAATGGCAGCCTGGCTCTTGGCTTCTTTGACAAACAGTGCTTGAGTAACTGACTACTAATATAAGCAAATGAAAGATGAACTGTTCAAGTAAGGCACAGAGAAATTAAAAATCATTTGATGGCATTTGATAGCAAGTCATTGACAAGTGCAGTAGTGATAGCCCTTTTTCACTGTACAGGAGTTTTTAAATCAACTTAAAGTCAAATTGTAGGAAATTAAATTTCAAATATGCGTAGACAAAAAATCAGTTGATGATGGAGGAAGGGAAAATATACCACTCTACTTGTGTACATCAATCTTAAAAAGAAAATTTTAAGATATATTCTTGGTTGCTTGCCTCTGCCAGCCAGTCACATCTTGTTGAATTATGTTAGTTTTTGCTGTTGCTACTCATACAATGAAGAAATAATCTCATAACTGGAGATGCACAGAGATTTTAAAATACTAGTTCAACAAAACTTTTCCCTCATCTTCCAAACTAAAATATACCCTATACTGTAGGAAAATCACTCTCTTCCCTCTCCCCGTTAGGTGACATTGGAAATTTCAATTTACTTACATTGAATAAAACAAAACTAAAATTCAGAATCTGTACATTTAGCTAACTGGAAGATTTTTAATATAGCTGTCTAGGATGGAGATCATAGAAAAGGAATTCAGTCCTGTTGTTGTGGGTTGGTTTGATTTTATAAATGCACAGGTGTGATGACAAGTCATATGTTTGCAATTAACAAATCTTTTTAGCAGCCTGAACAATTGATTTTTTCCTAGGGAGAAAAACAGAATACTGTGAAAAACACATTTCAGATTCAATGTGTCTCCAAAGCAAATTGCATCTCCAAAACTTTTCTTACTTCCAGTAAATGGCAATCTAGTGTTCTTTAGTCTTGAAAAGTTGCCCCAGTACGAGTGAGTCAGCAGAACTGATTTTTTTGTTAAGAAACTACTATAATGCCAAATCAATTTTATGGGATAGGTAAATAGCTTATGTCAGAAAAGGGAAATGCTAAAAGGCAAGTATAGCCAGATCAAACTTGGGAGGTACAAAGGGAACCCATGTAGTGCAGACAAATGAAAAAGAACAGAGGCATTGGTGGATTTCCTTGCACATATGCATTTGAAGATTTGAAAAATTTTATAAACAGTAATTTCTTCTATTCATTATTTTAAACCTTAACAGAGAAACTATTTCTTATAGCAGATGATATATTTTAAAAGTAATCTGATGGTAATAATTTTATTTTATGCTTTTAAAATGATTTTTACTTGCAATTAAATTTAGCAAACAGACACAATACTTTTAAAACTGATTTTCATTGGGCTGGCATTAATTCAGGTGGTAAAGGGGTGGAATTTATGGACAGTCTGGATGTATTTTAGAAGTTAGTTTTATAGAGACTATAATTCAAAACATTCCAAAATATATTATATCCTGCTTCATAATAAACATGTTTAGTTATGGGCCAATGCACAATGTCTGGGTCTAGGCACTCCTAAACAAGGTTTCAGCTTGATTTTCCAAAGAGATGAGACTTAAAAGAACAGATTGATTGTATCTGTCTTTGGACTTTTTGTGTGATTTCAGTTGAATTCCACAAAGATGTTAAAGGTAGAAACCTGAAATTCTTCACTTCAGAGCATTTAGTGGTGCTGGGTGGTTATAAACAGAGAAAGAAGAAAACTTCTTCAAGTAACCCAATTGAAATAGAAGTGAAGAGTCAGCAGAGGAAAGGCTCTTTTCAAAGCACCAGAAAAAGGAGCTGTGTTCGTTCAGTAACAAAATATGACTGAGCAGGTAGCAGCATATTCTTATGGTGCATACAACATCATATCTGCTTCCTTCCAGGAAGGGCAGAGTTTTTCTTTTCTTTTTTGTTTTATAAGCTATTATTTTGAGAGAGAGCATTGGTTTCCTTCAAGAGCAAAGTGATCCAGTACCTGCTTTGGGGGCTTAAATTTGTGTGCTGCTTTAAATGACCAAGTATAAAACACACTACCAGTGAGCAAACTGGTCTCTACATGGAAGTCAGGAAAGAAATTTTCCACTTCTTTAATGGCAACCCTCCCTGCCACACAAGCAATATGCACGTGCTCAGCTGGGACACGCTTGCTGGTATTAGAATATGTGGGACTTGTTGAGAATGTGTTGGGAGTCTTTTTCGCTGATTTTATGTTGATTTTGTTTGGGGTTTTTTTATGGTCCTATTCATCAGAATGCCTTATTGTATTTAAAAATTACCTGACTCTCAATGAGGCTGTTTCCAGTAATGCCTCTGCTTCAAATGGTGAAGTTTTTTTCTGGCATGTTATAGTAAAATTTTGTGCTTATAAGAAGTAGTACTAGTAAGTAATTATGATTAAGAGACCTGTAGGAGTCTATACAGGTTTGTAAATACATGGACCATTTCCTTTTACTTTAAAGACTCCAGGTTTCTCTCCTATGCCATGTTGTTGACAAGACTGAGTACTGGGATCTATTTCATCTTATTGATGTCAATACTAGAGAGATTGTTTGCAGCACAGTTTGCATTATTCCAGTGAATTAAAATAAATGTGACTGGCTGGATTTAGAGTTGCTTTTTACTTCCTCTTTTGGTAAAATCAGAATAATGGGCCACTGCAATCCTCATTCCTAAACAGTTTCTAGACACATGCAGATGCAAAAGCAATATTAACATGTTTTTTCTTTCTTTCCTGGCATGTAAGTTCCACCTACTCACTTCCTTGTTTTCTAGTAGAATTGCTGAATAAATTTGTTCTTCAAAACAGGTGACTGTTGGTTAGAAATCTGCACGTATTTCTTTGTCTTATAAAATCTCAGAGCCACTAAAAATGTAACGGTTTTCATCCTAACTTACAAATTCATTCCAAGTTTTGTGTCATCTTCACATTATTTTGTTTGAGGGGTAGGGCTGTTCTGTGGGTGTTTTGTTTGGTGTGGTTTTTTGCTCTTTTTGGCTTTCTACTGTTCTTTCAATAAAATCTTTTGTTATATACATTTTCATCTTGCTTTGGTTCTTTTGCACTAGGGGAGATGGCTTAGATTAATAGACATGGAGTTAACCTTCCAAGTTATTTCAACAAATTGTACCTGACTTTTGGATGCTTCCGGGAAAAAAAACATAAAAAACTGTAACTGGAACAACACCACAAGTGGAAGAGCAGAAAGGAAGAAAAAGTAGACTTTAAAAAGTGTTTTATGAATATATTTGATTTCTAGCAGAAAAGTAGATGGGAGAAAGACATTGTTTATATACTGGATTTTAAAGAAAGTTGAACTGGCTTACTTGGGTTTCTAAACTGAATTGCATTTGTGATAGTAGTGATTTTTAATTTCTTATATTTCCTTATCTTTGAGGTAAGTTCGTAATTCCTTTTTTAGAAGGAGCATATTTTCTCACAAAATACTATGAAGGGCACCCATACTTTAGACTGGGCTGTTTTTAAGAAAACTAAATACTGGAGAATACTGAGTCAATGGTGAAAAATTGTTGTTGTTGTTGCTGTTTTTTCCGGTCAATATGGCCTATCTATTCATACAGACAAATATTTGAGCAGAGGTGCACCCACAGATCTATAAAAATCAGCTCTGAGGTACTCCTCAGAGCTGATAATTTGTTAGAGTTTTTCCAGAATATGTCATATCTGTTTTTCCTGGATATAAATATATTTTTTTCTCTTTATATGGCCTTTCATCTGAAATGTTTTGACTTTATAGCTGCTATTTCTGTGTATCATTTAACATAGCACACAAAGTTACACAAGCATGCAGGGCACAGCTAACAAGGCTTGGGTTTAGTGCATTATGAGTGATTGGGAGAAAGCCCTTCAGCCAGCAGAGGATTTATTGCAAATTGTTCTCTTATTTGCAATGTTATAAATATTGGTGGTGTAAATAGTACGTATAAATAAGATGTGATCTGGTAATGAAAATGAAGGGCAGCAGTGATGGGAAAAATCATCAATGATGCAGAGCCTGTAAGTGAAGACCCCAGACTTAGTGCTGTACTTGGAAGTGAAGGGTTGCCCATAAGGCTTCATACTAGAAGGATATGTACAAGTGGTGAATATTTTCTGGCTTTTCAGAACAGACTCCAATGTACTGCAGGACAAGTATCCATCCCCTTCCCCATGTCCTTTCTTTGTAGTAAGTGAATAATTCTGATGCTGCCTCTGTGGCTGCAAAAGCATTATTTATTGGAAAAGGGAAGCTTGAAAAACAAGTTCCCTAAGGGTGCAGAAGATTCAGAGTCCAGTTATTCTCTGAGCTGTGGCTTGAGGGGATTTAAAGTGTCTAAACTTCGCTATAGAGACTAAAATAAAGTCACTGTATGGAGACAGTTGTGGCTGAATATATTTTTTCACCCAATTTCTCTATCAGAACTTGATGCTTCTAGATCAGAATCTGGATGGAAGCATACGGCCTTGACTCTGTTGCCTGAGTTCAGTCTGGCAGGTTCACATCTGTAGCTGTCTCAACAAAATCAATCTCTCAGAGACCCTGGGAGGCAGAATAAGGAAAAAAAAATCTCAATCAGAAGGCAAGAAAATTTGTCATTTAAAAATTATTCATTCATCAAAAGCTCTAAGAAAATAAAGTTAAAAACAACACAACAGTATGTGTTTTTAGATTTGGCATGAGGAACCAGAGGTTGAATCAGTCCTGAGAGGAAGATACTTGAAAATGTGTGTTGCAGCTGGAGAGTTTTGATATCTGCACACAATTGGCTGTGTGAAACACACGCTCTCTGCATGAAAGCCATGTGACTGCTATTGTTGACAACTTTTTCCAGTTCATTAGGTTTTCTTGTACAGTCTTGCTTGCATGCTTTGGCTTTAAGACAGAAATGAATGAATGCATACAGTTGAAATATCTTTATTCTTAGAGAAAGAGAAACATACGATTTTACAGACATTTACTGTAATACAAGAATAACTCCTTGCAATGGAAAATCTGAGGATTTTACTCTAATGGAAAGTTTAATGGGCATTTCTCTAAAGGAAAATTGGCAAATTTCTATGTTGCTGCAATTAAATCCCTTAGTGAACAAGAAACAAAGAAATTAATTGCATATGAAAAGACCAATTAGTAGCAACTCAGCCAAAATCATTTAAATCAGCATCTGTTTTCATGTTAAAAATGAAAAGGCCACTTCAGAAAGAGAACCAGCTGGAAAACTCCTCTAGGCCTGCTCTTTCCTTAGTGCTAGAGCCTGTGACACATTTCATGGATATACGATCTGCCAACAAAATTATTGTTTGAAGTGAATTTTCCACAATGAAGAAGTGTTTTTAGTGTTAGTCTATTTCTTATCAAACACCACAGTTCCATTTTCACCCCTGTATGTCTATTGAAACATGCTGTATACCATTCTTTTAATATATTTGATTAAGAATACTCTTGAAATGTATAAGTGACTCTAAGGACCATTATATTGATGATGGTCAGCAAATCTGAGCACCTTTCTTGGAAGGATACAGAGAATTTTGCTGGGCAGAAAGTATAACTCATACCTGATTTGTCTTTGCCTTTTGATCTTGGCTTTTTGGGGTTTCTGAAGAGTGTTTGTTTTGTTTAGGGCTTTTGGTGGGGTTTTTTTGCTTTGTTGGTGATGGAGTAATTTTTGTGGATTTTTTTTTGTTTGGTTTGAGGTTTTTTTTGTTGTTTTTGGGGTTTTTGCAAGCCATTTCCACATCTTGTTTGGCTGGGAGATTAATTCAGAGGCATGGAGAAATGCCTGTTTGCTGCCTAGAGGCCACACTGCCAGCACAGCAAGAAAGTCCCTCTACTCTAGCAGTGATTGTGGTGTTATGCATTTGCAGGTGTGGTACTCAGTATTTATCAAGGAAAACCTACAGTGGCCTGGTTTACTTGCAAAAAAGCATGGATTTCAATGACTTTGACATTTATAGCAGTATTTATCTAGTCATCTATAGGTCAACAAGAATAGAGTAAATTAAGGAAAGATGGGATTTGCTGTGCAAACCTTATTCACTGTGCTTCATCAAATTATGATGGTAGCACTCACTGATGAATATTGGCTTTGAAGAGAATGTGTGGTAGACCTGTGGGGGAAAAAAATGAGCAGCAGCTCATCACAGGAAAAAGAATCTTCAACACAACTTTTGTTTCCTTTAAACAAAAAAACTTTCTTTCTGTCTCTTGATTCTTAACACCTCTACTGACAATTTCCACTAGTATAGAATACATTCTATCTAGATGAAAGATACAGTGAAGAAATCCTGAATTAATTTTTTCAATTCTTGGTGTATAGTGAAATATTACATTTCTTAGAAGAAAAAATAAATAGTATGCTATATACACATATTGGCTCATTAAAGAGTATATTTCACAGTTTTCAATATAATAAATGAAATTTTATTTATATAATTTTCTATAATTATATATATATATATATATATATATATATATATATATATATTTCTTTTTCTTCTATAATGCTACTTAGAAACTGAGGGGAAAAAGGGAAAAAGTGGACTAATTTGCCCCTAGGCTAGAGTGCACAAATTTCATTGAAGCAACAGAATAAAATATAGATGGGCAATTCACATCAAAGAAGAAAAAGACCACATCATAAAACCTTAGAATCACATAATAGCTTGGGCTGGAAGTTGCCTCAGAGTTTAGCATCTAGTTCTGACCCCTTGTCATGGGGTGGCCTCCCTGGCACCCAGTGAAGCAGGTTGCCCGGGCCCATCCACCCTGGCCTTGAATGAAAAGCTGTAATAACTCCAGCTCTCAGGAACTGGCTTCAGGTCAGATTTTGTCTCTGTAATATACTACTTTGAACAGGTTTGATAAAACAAACTCTTGTACTAGAAATTTGGAAGAAAATTCATTCATATTTTGGAATTAAAATAGTTTTGGTGTTTTTTTTTTTTCCACTTGGTTATTTTGTTTCTTAAATAAAAAGTCTGTCCCTCTGAATTCCTCTTCCAATTTTATTGTCTGTATATACAAAACACACTTTTTATTCATTTACACGTAAGTATATCTGAGTGGCAGATACATTATTCTGAAGGAAGTCAGTATTCATTTCCACAGAAGTTTCTAAAGTTGAGACTTAATGATGGGCACTGCAATAAAAATAAGGATAATAGCCAGCTTTATTGCTGGTATGTTTCTCTCCTGCTCTTTTTTTTTTGTATGAGTTTGTGCTGGTCTTACTTCTTCTTTTATTCTTCTGTCTCTTAATTATTGAAAAAAAAAAAATTGACCAAGTCTGAAATGTCTAATACCTTAGAAATTTTTGTAATTTGCAAGTTTCTGAATACATTGCCTAAGATACCTTGTGTGAAAGTTCTTGGATATTGACAAGCACTCTTTTAAAACAGAAATCCGGGTGTAAGTATCCTAAGAAAGAACTGTGTGCATTGTCAAAACTTTCCTGGGAGAGGAGCTCAAGTAATATTAACCATTATGGCATTATCAGTGGAAGAGAACGGATTCTCACTCACTTCACACTCTTCACACTAACTTCACACTCACACTACTTACTCATCCACATTGTTGCAGTGGAAACACTCTGACCATCTTGCAAGCCTTCTGCCACATGTGCTGGAGGGAAGCTACCCTGTCAAAATTCCACATAAACTTGTACTCAGGTGTCTGAGGTATTTCAGCACTTCAGTTATGTGCTCAAACCTTCTGCACTACAATGAGTTCAAGCTCCGGGGAAAAAACAACAAAACAAAACAAAAAAACCCAAGAGGTGTTAAGTGAAGCAGTTAGTCGGAGACATTCCTCACAGGCGATCCTGGTGACATAGAGCCTGTTTTACTGTTCAGAACCTTCTTATATCGGGGGTCTGAATTCCTCAGGTTAGGACAGCTGATTGGTCTGGTTCCAACACCGCCCAGATGTCTGCATTCTAGATCAAATGGGGGCTGAGCTCTCTCTTTGGGTTAAAATCTATCCTATCCTCGCTCACCAGGGACCTGTTTGTCGAGCCAGGCTAGCCAAACTGGGTTTCTTGTTTATGGACAAATTAATTGCCCAGATACTGACCAGCTGTGCTGTGATAAAAAGGAGCATTTATGGGATGAGTAGTTGATGGCTAGAGGAATAAAAGAAAGTGGAGGTGAGTTTCTTTACTCTGGGTGACCCCCACAGGTCTCTTCCAACCTCAGTCATTCCCGACTCTGTGACGTCTGCAGGGACGGTGATAGACCATGGAGAAGGCACGGTCCTTTGGGCAGTGAGGGAAGATGCTGTCTGGGAGGTAGATAGTGGGGAAAAAAGGCCCATAGGAGATCTACAGCTTCAGTGAGCTTTTGAGCAGATATCTGAGAGATCTTTTTGGTATTTGTAGGCCTGATCTTCTCCATGTCTGTAAGCCTCAAGACCATGAGTCCTATGTTATTTAAGAGCACATCAAAGTTGGGAATATCTAGCATCTAGAGTTTGCTAGTCTGAAAGAGACTTGACCTGAGATTTACCAAAGCACTAGACTTTTCCCTTGTTTTCTTTAGTTTCTTTTCCTCATACTTAAAGGAACAATTTTTGTCTGATGAGCAGAAGAAAGGTAATTCAGGGCTACAGATGCTGTGGTGTTACAAAAAGAAAGTTGTGGAATTTAAAAGCCGCTTTCTGCTTTACCAGTAGAAAAAGAAAATTGATTATTAGTAGAAAGACTAGAGTGTTAAGATTTGTTATTTTCTTTTTACTGCCCAAGTCACAGTAGAAGAACTAAGAGATTTTTCAAGGATAACCCCTTTGACCACAGGGTGTGTTACAGCATTCTTGTGCAAAAAACACCATTTGGGATAAGGGATCAGAAAGCAGTTTGGCAGCCAAAATATAAAGCCATAAGAAGCTCAAATAGAACAAGGACAAATAGTGAGCTGGAAAGTGGAGTAGGAACACTAAAAAATTATTGTATGAGTTAGTATTTTATTCCTAGTTGTTCTCTGTTAAATTAATGTTTGCTTTCTTCTCCTTTTCACAGAATCCCAAAATATTATGAACTGGAAGGTCTCCCCAGGATCACTGAGTCCAATTCTTAAGGGAATGGCCTGTGCAGGCATCGAAACCGAACCTTGGCATTGTAGCCCCCACGCTTTGATGCTGGATATACGCCTGTAATTTCCCTGCTCAGCTGGCTCCTGCTCTATGTTCCTGTCAGCAGCAAATCAAATTAAATAAATGGAACACATTACTCTGAATTCCAAGAGATAACATTTCTTAGAAGTCTCTCAAAAGCTGACAGCTATTCTTTTGTTTATACCATGGCAATAAGCCCCAAGAGTGCCTGTTACAAAAGTGCATTATAGAATAACAAAATGGACTAGAGAGATGCTGCTGCAAATTTCTGGTCTAATTTCCTGTACAACACAGACCATAGGTCTTCCTTTCATTCTAGTTTGTCTGGTTTTCTAAAAGCTATGCTCCAATTAAAAATAAAATGAGAGTCACTATAACAGTAAATTAATTTCATCTCCTGGTAAAGTGTTCCAGTGGTAGGTTATTGTCATAGTAATGGGAGGAAAGTTCGCCTTGCTCTGCTCTATGCCAAGGTTCCACTTTTGATGTGTGGAAACGGTTACATATTTGCTGGTTATGTCGCAAAGTCATCTGTTACTTTCTGTTCTACGTTTTGTGTGATTGACTTTCTCATGCTTGTTCTGGTTGATCCCTTAACATTTTCAGTTCTCATGAAGACACGCATTAGGCATGGCTCTAGCCCTTTAAACAGGGTCAGTTTCAAGTTTCTTCATGGTGAAGACCAAGAGGCAGGCTGGCTAAGCTTTCATTGCAGCACCAAGCCGAGCCTGGATCCATCCACTGGCACCCTCCCCTCTGATACTCACAGACTTTGATGAGGTCCCCTCTCAGTCATCCCTGCTCAAGGCTGAACAGGCCCAGCTCCCTCTGCCTTTCCTCCCAAGAGATGCTCCTGTGCTCTCGTCATCTTTGTCACCCTCTGCTGGACCAGCTCCAGCAGCTCTGTGTCTCTCTTGTGCTGAGGACAAGAACTGGACACAGCACTCCAGAGGTGCCTCACCAGGGCTGAGAGGGGCAGGATCACCTCCTGTGACCTGCTGGCAATGCTCTCCCCAGTCAGCCCAGGACACCATTGGCCTTCTTGGCCACCAGGACACACTGCTGGCTCATGGACAGCTTGCTGCCTGCCAGGAACCCCAGGTCCTTCTCCTCAGAGCTGCCTTCCAGCAGGTCAGCCCCAGCCTGTGCTGGTAGCTGGGGCTGTTCCTGCCCAGGTGCAGGACCCTGCATTGCCCTGGTTGAATTTCAGACAGTTCCTCTGTGCCCATGTCCCCAGCCTGCCCAGGCCCTTCTGAAGGGCTGCAGGGCCCTCTGGGCTATGGGCCACTCCTCATAAAAAAAAAAAAAAAAAAAAAAAAATCTTATCTGAGGCAGGTTAGGTAAGCCCTATTTTTAGAAGGCTGTGGATTTTTCTGTTTTACCACTACCACAGCACTCAGTTGAAAAGTACTATGACGGTGTCTTCTCAATCTTAAAGCAAAATTGAATTACTGGCAAGTTAAAAATGAGGCATGAAACCCAGCCATTTGTTCAGGAGAATTCTTTAGAAAACATTTGTAAGGCATTTTCCTTTTTTAAGAGATTTCAATATCTAAGATAGTAGAGGCACAGAAGATAAAAAGAGGGTCTGTACTATAGACATCAAATCTTACAGGTGCAGAGTATCCATAGATTGAAAATAAAATTATATACTCTGAAAATACCAATCAACATGGTACTCTGCTATTCAAATATGGTACTGTTCTCACAAATGGAAAAAACATTTTGGCTTCAAATTGCATGTCATTCATTTTGATGACATATGTAGAAAGTTATTTTTAAAGAAAAAGAGTATTATACATACTATGTTTGTAAATACCATTTTCTAAGCAATACATTGTAAATAATGATCTCTATTAAAGCAATATTTTTTTCATATTAATATGCAAGACAAAAGAGATAAAATTTACTATGTGTGAACTCAGAGAGCAACATAGAAAATATTAAAAATTCAGCATAGAAAACATAAAAATTTTCATGTACGTTCCTTGTAAAATGTCTTTTAAACATTTTCTGGAAAGGTTTGCAGCCCCAGAACACAGGCTCATTTCTTTCACAGAGCTGAGTCATAGTAAAATTAGAGCCCATACCTAGTACTTGCAAGGCCTTTGACAAGGCTGAATTGCATAACAAATAAATATTCATTCACTCTCCATCTCCTGTCCCAGTGTATTCAGAGTGTTTGGAAAAAAATTGCCAATAGGAATACATCAGAACTTACAAGCCAAAATTCTGGGGTTTTGGTTCTTCCTTCTGTTTTTTTATCACTTTTAAAAGTAAAAGTTAGCAACAGGACAGAAGCAAATGGGTTTTCTCACATTCCTTGTTGACATACTTCAGTTCTAAACTGGGCAGGCATTAAAGATGCATCTTCTGTCTTGACATATCAGTCATGTCAGGGCAATCCCAAGCACAAACACAGGCTGGAAGGTGAATTAATGGAGAGCATTCTTGCCAAGAAGAATTTTGGAGTGCTGGTGGATGAAAAGCTGGACATGACCCAGCCATGAGCACTTGCAGCCCAGAAAGCCAGTTGTGTCCTGGGCTGCATCCAAAGCAGCGTGGGCAGCAGGGGAGGGAGGGGATTCTGCCCCTCTGCTCTGCTCTGTGAGACCCCATCTGGAACCCTGCATCCAGCTCTGGGGCTCCCTTCATAAGAAGGACATGGACCTGTTAACCAGAGAGCCAGGAAGATGATTCAAGGGCTGGAGCAGCTCTGCTGTGGAGACAGGCTGAGACAGCTGCAGCTGTTCAGCCTGGAGAGAAGAGAAGGCTCAAGGGAGACCTTAGAGCACTGCCTAAAAAGTCCCTACAGGAAAACAGGAGAAAGACTTCTGGCAATATCATACAGTGATAGGACAAGGAGAAACGTCTTCAGATTGAAAAATGGTAGGTTTATATTTTATATTTAGATTTTAGGAAGAAATTATTTTCTGTGAGCATGGTGAGGCACTGGCACAAGTTGCTCAGGGAAACAGGGAATGCCCCATCCCTGGAAATGTTCAAGGCCAGACTGGATGGGGCTCTGAGCAACCTGGTCTGGTGGAAGGAGTCCTTGGTCTTGACTGGGAAGCTGGAACTAAGTAATCTTTAAGGTCCCTTCCAACAAAGGCTATTGCATGGTTCTATGTTTCTATGGTTCTGTGATTCTGTGAATCTGTGATTCTGTGATTCTGTGATTCTGTAATTTGCTTAGAGGTTGTCACTACTTAACAAGGCAATGACAGTGTATATAATTTATTTCCTTTTGTCTTTCAATAGTTAAAACCAAAACACAGAGTGGTCTGCTTCCCCATATTTCAACACACAAGAGAAAAGGCTTTTATGTCTGTGGATTTTAAAAGGCTCAGAGACAGATGAAGAGGCAATAAGGAAATGGCTCTCATGAAAATATGAAATTAACTTAAGTAAAATTATTTGGGTCTATTCAGTACTTACACTGATAAATTAGTAAGTTAAACAGAAGCTGATAATGTAAAATCTTCAGTGCTTGAAGAGAGATGTTTTAACAGAAGTGTATCAAAGGATTCTTCATATCCTTGTTTGAGAATACAGAGATACTTTTGAATATAGAAAAGTAATAGTGACATTTGTGTTTGGCATTCATCTTTACTTTTTTTTTTTTCTGGGTACTGAAGCAAATAGCATATCTGGTGCCCTACATAGGTTGAAAGGGAAAGGAGAAAGTATCTGTGACTTGTATATGTCTGAAGCCATATTTACTTGGGCTGTCCTGTGAGGTGTATGAAGTGACTTTAGAATGTAATCTCTCAGGGCAAGTTTTATTTGGCAGCATTCACTCACTGTACAACATGATATACCCTTACAACCCTACATAAGATAACACCCAAGGAACTCACATAGCAAGGGAATTAGACAGCTGAGTAGTTTGGTGCAGTGGGAGAGCATCCATTTCCAAAGACATGGTCCTTAAAACCAGTCTTTGTTAATGGGTGAACATCAAAAGACTTGGAGCTCATTTTAGTTTAGATAGCAATGGCAAATTAATTATACAAATTGGAAATACAGCAAAGCAGATTGTTAGATATTGTTAGATATCTGGTGTTTTCTGTGCTCAAATAATTTTAGAAATTCAAGTCATTAATTACTTCACAATGATAGAAGATTTATCATTTTAGAAAAAAAGATGGGGAAAGTTTGGAAGAACCAATCTAATATGTAGTGTAGTATAATTGTTAACACTCAAGTGTGAAATGTTAAAGGTAATCTCATAAACTAAGATATATTTTGGGTAATCATCTAGCATCTATTCAGATTCTTTTCAGTTGAGGCCTAAATATTTTTGAAGATGTATTTTCATATATCCTTATACACTGAATTAACAGGAGTATTTAACACCTGGTGTCCAGGCATTCTACTGAATGGAACACAGACACCTGCAATAGAAATTGCTGAGAAGGCTGAGATACTGAAGGCTCTTCTTTGCATCAGTCTTCACTGGTCAGCCCACAGGCATCCCTGACTGAAGAAATCAGGGGGAAATTCTGTGTGAAGGAAGGTTTCCCCTTGCTGGAAGAGAATTGGGTTATAGACCATTTGGTCAAACTTAAAATCCATGTGCCCGTGGGCCTGATGAGATGCATTTACCGTTGCTGAGAGAAGTCAAGGATGTCATTGCTTGGTCATTCTCAATCATTTTCAAAAGGTCATGACAGTCAGGAGAGGTGCCCGAGTACTGGAAGAAAGCAAATGTCATCCCAGTCTTCAAAAAAGCCAAAAATGGGTACCCAGGGAATTATAGGACAGACAGCCTCACCTGCTTCAAAGGCCATCTTTTGAGCATGTGGACAAGATAAGAAGGTGACAAGGAGTAATCAGCATGGATTCACCAAAGGGAAATCAAATTTAAGCAATCTGATTGCCTTTGCTGTTGCAGCCAGGCTCTTCACAGTGATGCCAAGCAATAGAGGGGAAGCAGCAGCAGAAACTGATGCACAGCAAGATCCACCTGAATATGAGGAGATTCTTTACTGTGCAAGTGACCATGTGCTGGAACAGATTGCAGGTAATTAATCTCATCTCTACTTGATGAAGCTGTTACACATCTTAATGCACAGACTCAGAAATTATGTCCGTAATCCAAAACCACATCTGCAATTAGTTTCTATACTGTAGGTACACTAGTAAGGCTACAAGAAAATGAATTCTTGAGGGGTGATGTGATCTGTGAAATGCCTTTGACATGTCTGTCTCTATTCTAAAAAGAACACCAAAAACATAGCAGAATGTGTTAGGTAAATGTTATGTTTTTTTAAAGTACTGGGTGATAATGAAGATGCAGCATAATGTTCTGAGAGGAATCAGTGGAATTGTATTATATTTGCCTCTTTTTCTCCTGTGGTATGTTGCAAAAATTTAAGATGGCCAGAAAATTAATTTTCTCCAGATGCTCTTAATGTGGAGTCTCCATGGACATGGTATATTTCTTGTTATTTTCAATTTTGATGATCATATGTGTCTTAAAAATGAGACAGTATGTGACTTCATGTCATGTGGCCACTGATGGCAAGTGATGTCACGTGTTTTCTGTATTCAGGTCAGAATTTCTTGTGTCAGAAGTAACTAAGATAGAAGTAGAGATCACCAGGGATGGAAAACTCTGTGTAGAGACCAACTGAGACAATCTCATTCCAGGAAAGAAATTAGTTCTCAAGAAGGGCTTGTTTTATTGACATTCTTAGTCCATAAGAAGTGCAGAGACAAAACTGCTGCTTTGGCTAGAGCTGTTTGAGAAGACATAACCAATAGCTCTTGGTTTTCCATGTATATTATTTTTCTGTTATACAATCCTGGGAAAGAGAGACATTTATCTTTCAAGAAATTGTTTGAATGTTGTCTCCAACTGCTTGTAATGCAGAACCTCTGTACAGTAATTTAAAAAGCTGGAGAAAAAATGCAGGAATCAATTCCTAAAACTTTGATGTAAATATCTGAAATAGTTACAATTTTTGACTTCACAAGCTCCTTTTCACAATGCATTCTCATTCTCTAAAGCTGAGGAATTTTCTGCTTCCAAGAGATTGACGTATTTGGTGGTAGAACTACAGAAATAATTGAGAGGAAATAATCTTGCCGTATGAGTGTTTACTCCTGCAGAAATTTGATATATTAACAGGTGGAAATATTTGTTTTTTCCTCTGCAGAAAAGATGAAATATAGTGAACTTCCACCAACCTGTGTAAGTTAGACATCCACATTCTTGCCCTTTTTTAATTGTCTCCTTTTGTTTTGTTTCAGTTTTTTGGTTATTTTTTAGTTTTGTGTGTGTGTGTGTCTGTGTGTCTGTGTGTGTGTGTATGCATGGCTTCAGCTGGTTAGAGAACCTCTTTGTGACTTCAGTAGCTCTTACTTATATAGTAATCACATATTTAAAAGCCTTTTTATGTCATTTTTGTCCTACACCAGCTAGTTTCTACTGTGAAAATTACACCCAGAAGTAAGAAATTTTATGCAAGTTTTGTCCAAAATCTTGTTTTTTCTGACTAATACTTGAGTTTGTTGCCTTGCCAGAAGATCACTCTTTTTCATCTTAGTGCTTGCATTTTGATTTATTTTCCTTTCTTGGCTCTGAATTCATTAATTGTATCTCTTCCTCAGCCTAGGAGATTTCCAAGTAGTGTGTATCAGCTGGAGTCCTCCCTGTTCTCCCCCTGGAAGAGTTTGCAGGACATGCAGGGCTGTACACTCAGGCTTTTGGATCTGTGAACCTTGTTACTTTCAAGGAAGGAAATCAAGGCATGGACAAATTTCCTATTCTTAGCCAGCTGCATTTTTGTGTTTTGTTTCAATTTGATATGAATGTTATCTAATCACAACTTTTTTTTCTCCCTGAATTTGTTTCCTTCCTTTCAGGAATTTACACATATTGTACCTTCAGAGACCTATTCATGTTTTTCCTGATTCACTCTGAATCTGAAAGAATTCTGTTATAGTCAGTGGTGGGATACATGTGCAAACCAACTGAGTCAGAAAACACTAGCAAATTTCTTCTTGATTTAAGCACATACTTAGTGAATGTTGTTACTTGGAAACATGTTTCTTTTTCTTAGTAGAATTTTTCTTTAATTTACTGTGACTAATTTAAATAAGGCTTTTCTATTGTTATGTAAGGCTGGAATAAATTTATTAAGTATTAAATCTGGTTTCTTAAGCAAGAAATATTCTGTGATCACACTGGCCGTGACTGCCTGTCTTCACTAAACCCATTGGCATGTGTCAGCCAAAGTTACAGAGGAGAGAGATGTCAAAAGTAATTAAGTTCTGGCAGATTTTCTGATAAAATTATTCCAAGTGTATTGGTGAAGGAAAAGGAAGTGACAAGAAAGTATTGAACAAAAGAGGCATATTTTGTTAATTTATGTGTGTCTAGACCTATTCCTCTGATTTAACCTTTGAAAAAATTATAGACATAATTTGTATCTTCACTAAACTTAGTTGCATTTTCTCATAGTATACTGTAAGAAAACCAGGAGATATGTAGAGGATTAACTGGATTAAATTCTGTAACTAAAAGTTAGCCTGCATTCCAGGGCTGGATAATTAGAGTAACTTATTCAAGAAAAGAGACAATTTCTGGTGTGCATATATATACTATGTTTTAAGGAGATAAAAATTCAGTTTCATTCATTTTTAAGCACTGCTAGAAAACAAGATAGAAAAATAATCCCTTTAATTTTTCATGTCAGCTGATTTAACAATGGTATGTCACTGCATTGCTTACTATATATGGTTATTCCTATGCTGTTATTTTGGCTAGATTTTGAAATGGCATGAATTGAAACCTGTATTACTGCTGAAATTTGCTAGGGCCAGTCTAACTAGAACAAAAGTAGGAATAAGGAATACCAGAATGTGTACACTTTTTAACATGTCTTTCTTCTGATTTTCTAGAAGCCATCCTTGAGCAGCAAATCCTAAAGGAATACAAGACTAGTTCTCTCTCTAGAAAGCTTTAATAGAAACAGGATAGAGACACATGGAATTGATTCTTCTAATGATTGTCTGATATAAGTGATCAAATTCAATTATAAATTTTGGCATCACAGCCACAAATATCCCTGAATACAACCTTCTCAAATAGTTGACATCTTCTTGACATATCACTGCTTGAAATTGCTGGAATGGGCTCAATTGGAACCAAAGAACAGACTGTCTGGGGATGTGAGAGAGGTTTGTGAGGGTAAAGACTATGGAGCAAAGTCCTCAAATATTTATGCACAATATTAATAGTGATATATTGTGAGCTTTCAATAAAACATACACTTTTTCTTTCCTTGTGAAAGCTGCATGCTATTGAAAAAGGTGTGACATTACTAGATGAATGACATCTATCAGGTTCTGCACCAGGGATGCAGCAATGCTGGATGGGCAGACTGGGGAATGAGATGCTGGAAAGCAGTGCCATGGAAAGGCACCTGGGAGTCCTGGTCAGTGGCAAGCTGAACCTGAGCCAGCAGTGCCCTGGAGCCAGGAGGGACAGCCCTGTCCTGGGGACATCAGGGACAGCATCACAGCTGGGCAAGAGAGGGGATTGTCCTGCTCTGCTCTGAGCTGGGGCAGCCTCACCTCCAGTGCTGGGGGCAGTTTGGGCACTGCAATATGAGAGAGGCATTAAACTACCAGAGAGTGTCCAAAGGAGGGTACAAAGGTGGTGAAAGACCTTGAGGAGAAGCTCTGTGAGGAGTGACTGAGGTCTCTTGGTCTGTTCAGTCTGGAGGAGACTGAGGACAGATCTCACTGCAGGACCTCGCTGTCTCGAGAGGGGAGGAGCAGGGCCAGGCTCTGATTTCTGCTCTGTGCTGGCGGGTGAATGGCCCCAAGTTGGGACAGGACAGGTTTAAGTTGGCTATTAGGAACTCCCCCAGAGTGTGGTTGGGCACTGGGACAGATCTCCAGTGAAATGGCCACAGCACCAGCTTTAGAGAGGTCAGGAGGTGTTTGGGTGATGTCGCCAGGCTCAGTGTGTGACTCTTCAGCTGTCCTTTGCAGGACCAGGAGCTCGACTTCAATAATCCTTGTGGGTCCCTTCTGACTCAGGATATTCTATGATTCTATATTTTGTCCACTTCTCTAATAATATGCTAAATTCCTTACCTCTGAGCAGATCTGTACTACAGAAAGAAGATTTTTTTTTTTAAATATGAGTAATCTAGCCGTGTTGAAATAGAATTAACTAATGTGTAGTCAGTTACACTTGACATCTTCACATTTCCACTGTTGCAAAAACACAGTGGCAGTGGAGTAAAAGCTAACCTAATTCAAGCAGAATGTCCTGTAAGAATGTCAGTGTTTGGCATTGCTTAATGACAGGAAACATCCTTTTTGTGCTCTTTCAATACTATTTCATGTAGTGCTGACCAGACTAGTGTGGTGGGCTGACTTTGGCTGGATGCCAGGTGATCACCAAGCTTCTCTGCCACTTCACAGCTGAACAGAGGAGGGAAAATCAGATGGAAAACATCTCGTTAACTGAGATAAGGCAGTTTATCAAAGCAAAAGCAAAGTTTGTGTGCACATAAGCAAAGTGAAAAAAAAAACTTATTTTCCATTTGCCATCAAGTCGTGTTCAGTGTTCAACTTCTTCCTGGGAAGCAAGGCTCCACCATGAGTAGAGGTTTCTCCAGAAGGCAAACATTGTAAATAACAAGTGTCCCCCTTCCTTCTCCTTCCCTTAGTTTTATATCTGAGTGACATCACGTGGTATGGAGTGTCACTTTGGTCAATTTGGGTCAGCTGTGTCCTCTCCCAGGACCTTGCCCATTCCCACTCTGCTGATGGGGCAAAATGCTGAGAGACAGGGCTGGTGCTGTGCCACCTTTTTCCACCTTCAGTTCAAGGAGTTGTAAAGAGTAATAAGATCTCTCCTGAGCCTCTCCAGGCTAAACAGCCCCAGCTCCTTCAGCCATTCCTCACAGGATTTGTGTGTCAGACTTGCCCAGCTCTGTTCCCCTTCTCTGGACACTGTCTACCCCCTCAATGTCTGTCCTGCAGTGAGGGGCCAAAACTAAGCACAGGATTTGGCCTTGCCAGTGCTGAGTACAGGCAAGATAAAGAATCCTTTATCTGGTGCTGCTGGCCACACTACTGCTGGTACAGGCCAGGATGCCACTGGACTTCTTGGCCACCTGGGCACACATGGTCACTGGCTCATATTCGGCCACTCCAGGTACTTCCAGGTACTTTTCCTCTGGACAGCTTTCCAGCCACTCTACCTCCAGCCTCTAGCACTGCTTGGGGTTCTATTTAATATCTAGTTTCCTAGGAAACAGGACAGAGGTGCAAGGTATCAAACCAGATACTATTGGTTTCCTAGCATGGAGATTCAAACCTCCCTAAAAAGAAACTTTACTGAAATAATAGCATTACATGTAGCAGCTGGAGATAAAATTTATTCCTGTATCTTCAAAAAATTATTTTTCACTTTCAGTGTTATTAATTTGTTGCCTAAAAAGATTTGTTTTTACTATGAGTTTATTTCATATTACACTCATCACCTGGCCTTTCTTGTCACTTTCACAAAGAAGGGGAAAGCTGCTTTTACCAGTGGTATTATGCACCGATTCCCTGAGCCACCCCTCTGGCTCCTAGTCTATGTCAGTACCAGGAGAAGGCTTGGAACCCTGCAGGAACGAGATAAAAGACCAGAAGAGGCTCTTCTTCCTGAGATGATCCAAGCTTTTTTCCTGAAGGGGTCCAGGGAAAAAGAGAGCAAGCATGGGGAACAAAGGGGATTTTAAACCTAAGTTTTAAAAAAGGGGCAGAGGAACCCTGGATCACAGCCAATCAGGTCCAGAGAGGGAAAAAAGGGGAGAGGGGAAGGTTAAACCATGTAACAGACCATGGGAGAATCACAGGAGAAACTATTTCAGTTCAAAATACAAAGCAAATCAGTAAAAGGCAACAGTACTACTGATTGAAGTGAAAAATAAATAATCAAGACCCCTCCTGATTATTTTGTTTCTTCTTTATATCACTTTTTGATGAAACAGATGAACAACTGGACCTTGCAGTGGTGCTTTTTATTCATCATTAATTTCCCTTCTATTGCAGAATTTAATTTGATTCCCACCAGAGAGTATTATAATACTTTTTAAAGACATTAATAGGTTTTTAGCATTCAGTTTAAGTTAGAGGTTTTGAGTTCATTTGCCAAATTATTTTGCCACTGTCTTTATTACACATTATCAGTTTTCTTCCCAGGACTATAGGTTTTGGAGTTTTTTGTTTGGTTTCATATCAAATGTGTTTTTAATTTTTAATGGGAAGAGCATATTCTCCTACTTCTGTGTTTTCAAAGCTATTTACCCTTATTTTGTCACCTGCATTCTTTCCTCTACCTGCACCAAGTCATGGAATAGTAGAGGTCTGCAAAAAGAAACCCCAAAAAACAGCCTGAAATAAGGCAACTTTGGCATGGATATTTACAGTATAAAAATGTTGTAGCATGTTAAATGTGACTCCTGCTGTTCCTGCTTATACTGTGTTTACAGAGAACATGTTATGTTATATGTATTTCAATTAAGAGTGAATTCTGGAATTAATTTGTGGCTTGTATTTCATTAACAAAAGTTTCTGCCAAGAAGTGACATTAGCATGTGCTGTTTTTTATTTTCCCTCTTTGTTCCTTGGTTTGCTCTGTAGTGATTATAGATTTGCTTTGAGCCCTTTCTTTTCTTTCTGCAGAGCAGCTACTGCTTATGTGTTTACAGCGTTGCATATTTCCATCAGGTCTCTTGGGCTAACTTCTTCGTGGTGAGACTTCTATAAAATTCCAATCTTGATGTAAATTTTCAGGATATTTTAACTCCTTTCATGATACACAGCTGGAAATGCCAAAAGGTATTTGTTAAAATGTGAATTTATGTTATTACTAAGTGTTGACAAGATTTAATAACCCTTTTCTAGACTTATTAGTTTCGAGATTCCAGAGAAAACAGCAAAAATCCTGTGAGCCTTGTGGGACATCTTATCTCATTCAGTTACCCTTCAGAGTATTTAACAGAGGCGGGGAAAGGGACATTTGAGCATCGTAGCACACTAACTTAAAGGGCTGTAGTTACAGTAACAGCTAGAGCCATGGATTCAAAGTCCACCTACTCGCATTAACCCTCAAAAACTCTTCAGTGGAAGTGATACAACAATGTAATAAAAAAATCAGTTGGCAAGTTAGCAGGACTGGTTCTTATATCCTGGAGGAGCTGTGAATACAGCTTGGGCATTTACTTAATTTTACAATGGTTTAGAGATTTTTCAGTTCAGTTGCGATTATTTGTCTTGACCATGAATGCAATACAGAAAATCTGTGACAGCTGTATCTTATATCAAAGCCTGAGGATCTATTTTATTTAAAACTAGATCTAAAAGCAATCAATTTCCAATTGTAATCCACACTGGTATCTTCTAGCATGCCAACACAATTTTCTAGAAAAAGAATTTATTTCAATCATTACAGTAGTCAGGCTGAAACAGCTGGCATTGCACTGGTCTTACTTACAAATAATGTTTCCTGTCAGTAGTAAATCATCACACACACCCAAAAACGCAAGGGCAAGCACAAGCACTCAAAAAAAACCACTGTGACACCTGCCTCTTGGTTAAAATGCTGATACTCCTCCATATAAAAATCTACAGGACTCTCCTGCTGCCCAGTTTGAAGGATTTTCTGCTGCTTCTAAGGACATTTAGAGTGTGGTGGACATTAATCCCCTCTTCCATCAGATCCTGGCAGGATTATTGTAGGCTCTCTCCTACTGTTATGCATACTCATTTATCCTGAGGACTTCATTTTAAGGAGCATGAAAATTCATATATCTTGCTTTCATATAATATTATTTACTATAATTCACACCACAAGCATTTTTATTAATAGCATGCCTGTTTACTGAGAGTGAGGAGGATATACCCACAGCTTTATTCTATAAACACTTGGTGCTTTGAGCAATTTTTCACTTCATTATAGGATTTTTCTTTTCTTTGATTTATAGCATGAGACTAGCTGTCTGTGTCAAACTCCTTTTGTTATCTTCAGTCAAACTGATGATTCATCCTGATGTTATGTGGCACTGGGCCATGTAAGATGACTGGGGTTTGCAGATGTAGATGCTCATGAAATAATTATTTTCCCAAAATCCTGATTACAAAGCTGGTTCTGCAGCTACAATTACATGAAACCTCCTTAGATGTGCAAAGTTTTAGTATGGAATGAAGCCATAGTCAACCCCAGTCAAAATGTACCCTTTCATGACAGTGCCCTTTAGTTTCTCTATGAAAGGATTTCTGTTTTGTGTCTTCAGTAAATTGAAGGAAGAGTAATTCATAATCAAAATTATTCTTCACATCTTTCTCCTGGTAAGACTGAAAATATGGACAAAGTGTACTGTCAGGACACAGGGCCTCTAACCTTTCTAGTCAGTGCTGATGTGAGACATGATTTGTGTTATTGCTGAGCAGGTTTTACACACAGCCAGGGCCTTTTCTGCTTCCTATTCCACCACTCTGAGGAGCTGGGAGGCTGGGAGGAGGCACAGCCAGGGCAGGTGGCCCCAGCTGACCAAGGGGTGCTCCAAACCATACGATTCATGCTTGGTATACAACCTTGGGGGAATGGAGGAAGGAGCAGTTGTTTGGAGTGATGGCATTGATCTTCCCAGATCACTGTAACATGGCACCCTGCTCTCCTGGGGATGAGAATTAATTCCTTGTTTTGCTTTGCTTGTGTGCATGACTTTTGCTTTCCCTATTAAACTGTCTTTATCTCAACCCATGAGTTTTCTACCTTTAACCTTTCCAGTTCTCTCCCCAGTTGTACTGGGGGGTGGGTGAGTGAATGTGCGCTGCACATCTCTTATGTAAATTAGATTTTTCACACATGCACAGCCAGTCCTTTGGGACCCTCATCTAGGAGGTAAGTTATTGGCAGAGGGGATGAACTGAGCAGGAGTCTCAAGGCAGAAAAATGAGTTGGCTCAGCACAGTGCTGCCCCAGCTCTGCAGGGCACTCTCTTCTTATCACAACTGTCCTGTTACAACAGAAGGTTTGAGAAAAAATGTGGTTATGCTTGGTCCTCCATAGACCCAGGAATTCACTGCTCCAGATACAAACCAGATCTGTATGTACAACTACTATTTGTGTCTTCAATAAGAGGCAGAGAAGAAAGCTTATTTCATTTTTGTATTGGATCTAAGTTAAAAAGTTTTGATGATATCTATCAGTGTACTGGGAAAAAGTGAAGGCCAACGGAATTTACTGCAACTGGAAGATATGCCATCTAGTAAATAATTTATTACAATATTAATGACTTCTAGAATAATTATTTTGCTGACCACTAAAGGTATTGGCAAACATTAACATATACCAGTTCAACAGTTATAGAAAGTAACGCTTCCAATCATAGAATGGTTTGGTTTGAAAGAGACCTTTAAAGAGCCTCTAGCACAACATCCTACTATGGGGCCACTTTCCACTAGACCAGGTTACTCAGAGCCTCATCCAGCATGACTTTAAACACTTCCAGCAATAGGGCATCCACAGATTCTCTGGGCAACTTGTCCCAGTGTCTTACCACCCTCGACATAAAAAATTTCTCCCTTATATCCAAACTAAATCTATCCACTTTCAGTATAAAACCATTGCCCCTTGTCCTTCCTCTACAGGCCCCACCAAAAAGTCTGTCTCTGTTTGCTGGACTCATTCCCAAGGTCTTTCTTGTACTGGGGATTCCAGAGCTGTATGGAGTATACCAGGGTGGATCTCAAGAGATCTCTCTCAACCTGTTGGCCACACTGAAGCCAACTACATCAGCTGGATGTAGCTGGCTTTCTGGGCTGCAAGCACACATTCCTGGCTCATACTTAGCCTGTTATCCACCAGTATCCCCAGTAGTCTTCTCCTCAGGGCTGCTCTCACTGCATTCTGTCCTTCAGCCTATACTGATATTGGGGATTGCACCAAACCAGGTGCACGATCTCATACTTGGCATTGTTGAAATTTAAGAGGCTCAAACATTCAATAGGAGTAGTTTACTTTAAAATGCTTTCAAAGATTGAAACTGCTTGATTTCTCCTAGGTTCCTTTGTGATGCCAAGTCTCATTGATGGGGTGAGTATAGAAAAAAGGGGGAAATATGCTGCATTGTGTGCCAATAGCAATCCTTTCTTACAGTACTGTAATAATTTACTTGATAAGATGATGAAAGAACTGGTACTGAATAAAGTGACATTGCTGGAAAGACAAGCTGAGGCAATCGAGGAATTCTGGGAAGATTCAGGAAGTCAGTCTAGAATGGGGGAAACAGCTTTCAAGTGAAAGAAAGTAGGTTTGGACTAGATACAAGAATGAAGTTGCTGACTAGTTTTTACAACTCCTATCCCTGGTCTTCAAGGCCAGCCTGGAGGATTCTGAGCAACCTGGACTAGTGGAAGGTGCTCCTGCCCATGGCAGGGGTGTTGAAACTACCATGTCTTTAAAATCCAAAACATATTTTGTAATTCTATGGATTCAAGAATTCTACAACAGACAGAGGGAATAGCATCTCTTAGACTCCTCTAAGCAGTAATTACCATGCCTAATTATAGAAACAAGCAAGACTAAAAGGAGTTAATCATAGAATTGTTTCATTTTGAAAAAACTCTTAAGACCATCATGTCCAACCAAATCACTACTAAACCATGTCTCAAGGTGGCACTTCTGCACAGCATTCAAACACCTGCAGGGTTCATGACTCAACAACTTCCCTGGGCAGTCTGTGCTCTGAAAACATTTCCAGTTAAGAATTTTTTCCTTATGTCCAATATTAATCTCCCCTGGTGCAAATCAAGGCAATTTTGCTGACTCCACCTCACCACAGGCTCCATTCAAAGGGATGTAGAGTGCAATAAGGAGGATATCCCCCTGAGCCTCCTTTCCTCCAGGCTAGACAGGTTTTGTGCTCCAGACCCTTTACCTGCTCTGCTCCCCTTCTCTGGAAATGAGTGAGGAGCCCAAAACCAAACACAGGATTCCAGGTGTGGCCTCCACAGTCTTGACTAGAGGGGACAATCCCTTTCCTGCCCTGTCATTCACACTAATTCTGAGGCCAGAATGCCATTGGCCACCTGCTGGCTCATAAAGGGGAGATGGTTTCACTCTGAGTTAATTAGTTATACCTGTTGCTATGCAGATGTAGCTGTTAGTGGTATACAGCAAATTTTAAATTGGAGAGATGAAACAAACTAATTTTAGGCTTTCTAAACATACTGGAACCATTCCTCCCAATTCTGAGATCAACACAGCTTGTACATAACTGAATTTCCTTTGGAGAAAATAATGAAAAGCAGCTGTAAAAATATAGTGATAACAAGAAGGCAGGTCAGACATTTCAGTTATATGAAATGTTTTGCATATAAATAAGAATGAAGATAAGTTTCTCCCCCAGTTTTCAAATAATTTAATTGGTGGGGGGGGGGTAGGAGGCAGGGGGAGCTTTATTTTGATAACAGAAAAATTACATTTCTATTTCTGCCAAGGCTAAGAAGTAATAGGGTTAAATTTCAGCAAGGAATATTTACATTATGCATTTATGGTAAAATTTGATCAAAACAGTTTCACATAGGCAATCTGCTCCTCTGTGTCAAGCATTATCATTCTTGTAATTTGTTTGTCTACATTTTCCCTAATAATCCTACATTGAAGAAGAAGGATGCCATTTAACAGTTTGCTGTAGCATCACTTTCTAAGAAACCAGTCACAAGAAGTAATTAGTTTTATTTTGAATTTTATTAAACCTTCCTTTTTTTGTTACTTACAGATTAAATCTCAGTAATAGTTTGCTACATTACTAAGAGGAGGAATTTTCTTAAGAGAAAATTCTTCTGAGCAAGTGGTGACACTGTGTTTCTTACTCAGAAGCCCAAAGATGAGAAATGCTGGGGCAGCAAGGGAAGAATACATCGAGATCTCTGCTTTTCCATAAAAGGAAAAGAGAGAGAGAAAGTAGTGCTTAAATAAAGGAAGGTTTGTGCTACAACCATGGTGTAAGACTTGGAATACACCTATTTCTTGTTCTAATCCTCCTAGGACTTCTACCCTTTCTAGGGTTTTGGGCGATCCAACGTTGACGTCTAGTGGTGGGAAGATAAATTGCAGAGCAGAGTCTTGCCGTGCTCACACACACGCATTTTATTGAGGCACAGGAATGCCATCCTAAGATTTAAAACTAGACATTAAAACCGTAAGACATGTGGAGCTGAGGAGAGTAGCATTAAGAATAACAGCATAGAGAAACTAAATTAATTATCTTTTATATTAAAAAATATTTAAGGCTGAAGTATTTGTTTGCAGCCTTTCGCTTTACTGTGTGATATAAACAGTACAGATGAAGAGACTGGGGTAGAGTACTGTTGGTAAACATAACTAGACTGGCACTTAAATTTTTCTTCAGACCTTAATCCATATGTTTCTTTTGGGGTAATAGCATAGATTATTCAAACAAAACTTAAAGGGTTCTATTGTTTTATGGCAGCAACAACTGGGATGCACCACTGAATTTCTATTTAGCTTCTTCTGTGGGAACACTATAGTGATTGCTGGTTAGTACTTTGTGTTTGAACCTGTGTGATTCATTTATGACAATGCCTTCATCTTGTTTCTGTTGGTTGTATTACCTTTGCAGTTATTGCACTGACCTTGGTCATATTGTTATGTCCTGATTTGTGCCAACTTGTTAAGATATTCTTGGAGTACTAGTGCCAGCTACAGTAATTTTTAATTGTCCTTTTTATTTAGAAAATACTTTACTTAGGTAAGACCTGCCAAATGATTCATGATATAATTGTGAAAGTATTTCCTTCTGTGGTCCTTTAAGCTTTCACATTCAATGAGCGTTGGATGTAAATTTCCATTCCTTTTACTGTCTAAAGTTAACAGTCACTTGAATGGTGTTTCAAAACATTTTTTAGAAGATTTACATTACATAAAAAAAAGCTTTCCAATTTAAGAAGCCCAATTATGTGCATGTGGAACTAGTATTTAATTAAAATTTTGATGGGGGAGAGGGGTGGTACAGAGGCAAGGTATTTGTAGTAACCTGAGTGCTCCCATTGGAATGTAGCTCAATTCCATTTAGAGCTAACAGTTTCTGTCTCCTGACTGTAGCTGTTTGGAAGAGAAGGCCCAAGTAGAGATGCTAAAGCCTGGAAGTATGTTTACAACTTCCATTAGACAAAGTTATGGAAGCAAGCTGGAGACACTGAGAGAAGGAGGAGGGGCAACAAAAAAAGCAAAGAGTCACAGAAGTAGATGCTTCTATTCTTCCTGCCATATAATTTAAATAATTAAAAGAAAAATTATATTCAGTGGACTCGAGAGAAAAAGTCAAAGTTATAAAAGCAGTCTGAATAATTTTCCTTAACAAGAGTTACTGTTGCTTTACCTCACCAAAAAGATTAGGTATCCTGTTACATAATACAGGATCATATTCTGCAAGACATGTATGAAGCTTCCACCTACACCAGGGGAGCTTCAGGAACAGGTGCCCAGGGATGTGGTGGGTGGAGTCACCATCCCTGGAGGTGTTCCAAGAAACAACTGGATGTGGCATACTCCAGTTGACAAGGTAATAATCAATCAAAGGTTGGATCTTTTCTAACCTAAATTATTCTATGATTCTACATTGAATCTTATTATCAGAAATTAAAAATGTGATATTAATTTATTAGCTATAGAGTAAACACATGTTCCCTTCTTGGCAAAAGAGAATCCTATTTACTTTATGTCTTTTAGAAAACTTAATCTCTCTTATGGTCACAAACTACGACAGTCCAGCAAACTATTAATATATGCTGGATAATTTCAGTAGGCTGTTAGAAAAAAATCACTTTGACCTGTAAGATTTACCTGGAAAAAGCATACTCCACACATTTCAGAAAGCAGTGTTGCAAACAGCTTTTGTTCCATTTACATATGAATGAAACAAAATGAAGAGGGTACTATGTCTTTATGGTAATTTTACATTTAAATAATACAAAATTAGCCTGTTTACTGTCCACATTTTTCTTTCTTAACCCATAGCTTTTAACTGTTCAAGTCCACAAATTGTGCTTTGAACTATGATTTAAACAAGAAGTCAAAGTCATTTACGGAGATAGAAGGAGGGTTTATATTTACTGAAGAAATATGGAATGAAAGAATTTTAAAGAATTAGTTTTAAGGTTTACTTTTTAAGTTGTACATTTAAAATATTGTGTTCATATTTTCCATCTCATTTTTGCCTGAGAGTTATTTTTTGGCAGATGTAAGAATCAGGTGTATTTAGAGGAATGTACATAGCTACATTGCTCTCCAGTTGGCATTTTCTTCAGATTTTTTTTTTTAATTTAGCACTTACAACCATAGCTTATAAAATTTGAAATAGTATTGCCTTAAAAATAACAAGTTAGGGTTTATTAGGGGGCTAGACATTTTTATGTTCTTGTTCTGAGCAATGTAGTTGAAAGACTATGGTAAACCTATCACACTTTATAGAAGTAGCTCTCTGTAGTCTTGATAGACCAAGTCCTTTGATGTTCCAATAGCTATTACAAAATATTAATTATTGGTAACTCTCTCATATCACTACCTTTTTGTTCAAATACTTTACAATAACACTTTCCTCAAAGGGCAAGGCACTTAACAATGTTCCCAGCATTCACTGCCATGGAAGCTGAAAGACTATCCACAGGTACCTGTGATCAGGTAGGCCTTAAATTCCTCCAAGTCACTAACATAGCTTGCCTTTTGCACTTTGCATTTCCCCTGCTATTAAGCTTCATGGGTAACTTCCCATACCTTATAGAGCAGTAAAGTTCATTCTTTAGAAGATTGCTAGCCATTTTCACACACTTCCTGCCCAGCTACAAACGACTCCTCTAAAGACGCCAACACACTAATAGCACACTCAGATCTCCTTCACTGGGTCAGCAATTCACAGACAAAATAATAAAGACATGAGGGCAATTTTGAAGGCTGTTCTTACCATGCAAAACTCGCAGAGGTTACTGGCACTTGATCAGCTCACCCAGCAACACTGGTGAGTACAGCATGTTTGCTGTAAAAAACAGCCTTGTAAGGACAGTAATCAACCTCAAAAGATGTGCTGAGGTTCTCCAGTACTTAAATACATGAAAACACCATTTTTCTAAGGGAAAATAATATAGCAGTAGTTTTTACTATCAGCATAAAATAGCAATTTCTGTGCAGCACAGAAAAAAAAGTTCTACTGACTTTTCATTTTGAGTAGTGCTTTTGTGTATGCCGCCAGGTGATAGCTCTCACAGCTCAGTCCTGGGAAAAGCACACCCTGACCTTTCTCTGCTCATAAAAGATGTTTGCAGTTTCACATATTAAACAATACAGATCCCTTTTATCCAGCAGTACAGAAAAAAGAGTGCTTCCAGAAGAAAACACTCTGTAACATTTGACTCATCTGCTTTTTCTTTAGTGCTGGAAAAGCAGGAGAAGCTCTTTCTTAACAATGCTTTTATGTTTTTAAGGAAGTGAAGGACACTGACCTATAACACTGCATCCATACTAGTGAATGGCAGCTCTCTATGCTGAGGAAACAGTGAAGAACACCCTGGGATGAAGGACACAGAGCCACTTGCTGAATGAGAGGCAGCCAAGGAGGGGTGGCAGAAAGCACAGAATACAACAGCCCATCTGTGGGAATATCATCCATGCTCCCAACATGTTGTCTTAACCCTCCTTTAGAAGTACTGATGTCATGCTAAGTCCTCAAATCTACTGTTCTAAATTAACCATTGTTGCTCAGAGAATAAATGAAAAGCATTTATTGTCGTAAGATCTGTAACGGAGTTTAACTCCATTCCAGTCACATAAAAAGCCAACAAAGACATACTTCTCTAGGGCAGCAGATTTATTAGAAGAAAGCATTGAAAAGCCCAAATGCCTGGACTGTTTGATCCAGTTTTGAGCTCCTGGAACTTCCAGAAAAATATGTTTAAACTCTTACAGACTTCCTCTATAAGTCAAGATATGCAGTTTATGTGAGTGGGACATCTGCACCATGAACGTGGGAGCCTGGCTTTGCTGGAGTACGAGTTTTGCAGATGGTGGGACTGTTACCTGCAGGGCCCCTCAGCACAAGACTGCTTTATTGTCACACTTCACAGCCAACAATCAAAAGCATACATGAAGGCACTTACCAAGACAAACCTCTGCACCTAGTTCTCAATCTGCTTGATGCAACAAGGAGTGAACATGCACAAAGATAAAAAAACACTTGGAGACATTCAGCAAACAGAGAATTCCCTTTTTTCCTATTAGTGTCCTACCTCATCATGTTTGTTCTGGCATTCACATGTTTCAGCCTTTGATGTACCATGACAAGTTAAAAAAATTACATAACACATTCTTTCACTTCTTGTGGAATAGACTTAAAACAAATTTACTCTTCCCTTAGATATTACAAAAATATTTAGAATTCTTGTTCCAGATTTGCCATGAAGACAATCAAATCCAAATTATTAAGTCTTGTGTGTGTGGTCAGTGAATTTTAGATTCTCAGTCACAGAAGCAAAAATTGTGACCAAGATCATAGCTGTACAGGTTAGATAAAGCTTTGTCACCTAGGTGATGCATAGATGTACTTGCATATACTGGGCAAAAAATTCCCAAGTCTGCAGGTAAGAAAAATTTTGTAAAATGCTAAAGATAACAAATAGCTAATGGCATACATACAGAATCTTTATTAAAAAAAAAAAAAGAAGATTTCATAAGAATTGAGTTATTCTAAGTGCAAGTACAGCTTAGTAGAGGATGCACTGAGACCACCCCTGAATAGGACTTGGAGGCACTGGCAGATGAGAAGCTGGAGATGACCTAGCCAAGTGCACTTGCAGCCCAGAAATCTAAATGTATCCTGGGCTGCATCCAAAGTAGTGTGGCCAGAAGGTGAGGGAGGGGATCCTGCCCCTCTATTCCAGTTTCATGAGACTGCACCTGGAGTGCTGTGCCAGCTCTGTGGCTCATAACAGAAGACACAGACCTTCTGGCGATTGTCCAGAGGAAGGCCAGGAGGATGGTCTGAGGGCTGGAGCAGCTCTTTCGTGAAGATGGAGTTTGGGAGATTAAGCCTGGGAAGCGAAGATTCTGGAATCACAATGTAGCAGCCTTGTGTACCTAAAGGGGACCCACAGGACAGTTCGGGAGGAACTTCTCCCAAGAGCATGTAGTTACAGGACGAGAGGGAATGGCTTCAGATTAAGAGAGTAGGTTTAGACTAAGATATCAGAAATTCCTTCCTGTGAGGACAGCAAATCACTGCAATAGGCTGCCCTGGGAAGTTGTGCACACTCCATCCCTGGAGCTATTCAAGGCCAGGCTAGATGGGACTCTGAGCAACCTGGTCTAGTGTCCCTGCCCACAGCAGGCAGCCAGGAACCAAGCAATCTGTAAGGTCCCTTTTAACCCAAAACATTCCATTATTCTATCATTTGGCAACACTACTATGTCTTTTTCAATACAGCAACAGAAGGAAAAAAACCAACAAAAGACAACCACCAAAAAAAACTCCCACACCTCCAAAAAAAAGTTTCTAAAAGAAATTATATGTGTTGATCCAGCTACTAAAAACTTGTCTTAAAATAATAAACCAAATTCTAAAAACTCTAATTCTGTTTTCCTGAGACAGCTGCAACAGAAGTTTGACCATGTGTTTTCAGAGACAGGATTTGGCTTGACCTATGAAATTCTGAGTAATGGTATTACCTGTTAATTAAAGCAGTACATAAAGAAGACAAGTAATACTCACATTTCAGTCAAATAAAATTCAGTTTCACTTTATTCAAGATTAAGAAGTGGGGGATAGGATGGGGCAGAAACCAAGAGAGCCATGCCATGAAAGCCATGCATCTGAACAAAAAGAAAGTGCAACAATCAGACTTACGAATGCTTCAGCAATTTCTTAGAGGTAATTGTAACCCTTAGCAAACCAAGAACCCAAATGACGTTTCTCAAACGTATTAAGTTTACATAACAGTCATATAGAAGAGGAGCAGTTTTTCAGCACTTCAGTAAAGGCCAAGATATACTTTTGAATACCACAGTGGGCAGAACTTAATGCCTACATTTCAGTTTTTATCGAGATCCCCTTTTCTAGTTGCATATACACTTTCAATAAAAATTAACACACCTACTCAGCCTTCTTGTTGAAAAAATATGCATATTGCAATAAGGAATGAGGTACAGCAGAGTAGACATCTCATACAACCTGCAGTAATCCAGAAAATTACACAATGGCACAAGTCTAAATACCTTTCTCTTCCCCCTGGGGTGATATATACTTAAAGGAGACAACTGGTGTTTGCCAAGAAATGGCAAAATCCTTTCATGACTGTATGGAGAAAGATTGGAAAAAAAAAGAAAAACCAAAAAAAAACCAAAGTCAAAAGACACAAATTACAGACTAGAAAAGGGACCTATAGAAAACCACACTTTCATTACAAGTGGAAACCAAGGGACATGGAAGAGAAGTCCCACATTGACTTCTGGACATTTTAGACCCTGTCTTAAGGCTTTTAGTTAGAAGAAGACCAAAATATCTTATAGTTTATAGGAAAAATGCCTTTCTGGGGGAATTGTTATGTTTTTCAAAACATGAGATGCTTAACCACAAATATGGGCATTTAAAATAAATCCTTCCACATTAGGAGTTAAATTGCTTAAATATTACTGAAGAACAGCTGAGATTTCAGAATCAGAGTTTGTTGACAAAATAAATGCTAGAAATAATTAAAATAGAGGCTCTGTGGAGAGGAAATATTTAGAATCAGGTAAATGGAAAACCTACACACAAATGGGAATGTACAAAGTACAAGATGTATTGTAAGTGAAATTTGCAGCAGGTACTCAGTGAATGCTGGGGATGCAGAGATCACACACTTATCAAGAACATTATGATGTTATTAAATGAATATCATGCCTAAGACAGAAATGACAGATGAAAAACAAGTGACAGATAAAGAATGATACTCAGTGCACCTGAAACCACCACTTATCTAAGGCAAAGTATGGAAGTTTGGCATGGTATAACCTGAGTTAATACTCTTGGTATGTACTTGGTGTACAGAATGATTGGAGTAATACCATCATTTTAATAGTTTTGAATCCCCTTATAGTATTTTTATTCAATTTACAATTTATGGGGAAAATTGCAAGATTACCTGTATTTTGTAACCTGCTAAATGGTTACTCAACACCAATGGCAAGACTTACAGTAAATTAAATATCTGCAACTATAGGTTGCATGCTAGTTGTTTTAGATTTACAATAACAGAAAAAATTGGATACTTCAAGCATCACCAAAAATGTTAGAATTCTATCCTGTTGCTATAAATATTCCAAACTAATGTTTGGAAATAATATTTTGGCAGTAGGTGCTTTATATATGTACAAGATATTTTGAAGACTTTAATATGGGAATTTATGGAAACCTTCATGTAACACTGTATCATTTCATGTACTTTTTTGTATCAACTGCAGTAAACAGCCATTCAACAATACTATTACTACTACATCTAAGAAATAAATAGAATTGCAGATATTCAAGCTAATAAAACGCTTCTGCCTGGGTATGAAACAAAGAAATTTCAGCAGGTAAGAAAAGTTAATAAAAGCAACTGTGACATATTATATTTATTATTTCATATAAATTTGACTTGAATAGTCACTTGCTTAGCACACAATATTGTGTAATTCAAGGCATTTATATTTGGTATGCAACAGTGCACTTATAACCCCATAAACTCCTTCTCGAGCTGCAAGACTTTTACTAACTTCTATTTAAAATAATAGGCTTTTATTAATATCTTTAGTGCAGAGGTAATTCTCCCCAATATGTATTTTTGTAAACGATTAAATTTTCTGTGATAATTGATAGAGGTGCTGCAACATTTCCTTGAGTAGGATATAAAAAAGTTTACACTAAAAGTGATACTGTACTGTAAATTAACTGTGACCTGGTCCATTCATTTACAAAAAGCCCTAGTATTGTCAATTAAGCAGACACTTGTGACCTAAATTCAAATTCTCAGATCAGTAGCCTCCTTCTCATATTTTAAGTTGTAACATTGGTGATTAAGTTAACATTTCCTTTCACAAAGAAATTTGTATTTCAACACAACCTCAAGTCACATTAAAACCAAAACAAAGTATGTACTGATTTCCACAGTAAAATCAAAACTTCAAGATTTGCTCCAAATAGTATCATAAGAATTATTCCAGAGTTCAATTTCAGTATCAAAGGTTAAGACAAACTCACTTTATACTGCTTATATAAAAAATGAAATCTGAAATTCTTACATTAAAAAATCAAGCAAACCAAGACAAAACTTGGCAGGTTTTTTTTTCTATCATTACATAATTTTGTTTTAAGCTAACATCATCTACTTTTCCGATATAGACTGCTGTGACTGTAGTTAACAACTGGACAAATCTTCCCTCCCTCTTGTTTTTGCTTTTGTTGATGATATTCAAACAGTTCTGCTTGTGAAAGAGGAAATAAAAGGTAGCTGTTCAATGCTCTTAATATCTTGTTCCTTCTCCATTCATTACAATTTTGGCTGATTTTCTCGTACTTCTTCTAGTTTAGAAAGGATCCACTGTGTGAAGAAAAAAGTAAAAATTAAAATCTTTCTGTGAGACAAAACAGACAAAGCTGCTGAAAACAAGACTAGTTTTTGTCACTGCCTTTACTACCTACTACTGCTACTAACTTTTCCTAACCAAGTTTTAACACAGTGTCAAAAATTATCCTGTAGAGTATAAACCCTTGACTTTCTAAAATGAAAATGGAGTCATTTAAGCCCCAGTATTTGACATTTGATACCATGTCTAATTAAACTTGTTTCTTGGTATATATTTCAAGGATTAAGATTTTCCTCCTACTGCTGTGTAGGGGTAAAGATGGATATATTATTCAGCATTGTCTGAAATGGCAGAAACACTAAGAATTATTTCATCCTGTAAAAGTTCACTTGCAGTCAGAAATCCAATCTGGAGGATTCCAAACCAGTATGGCTCTACCTTTCATGCTCTTTGCAACAGAAACAAATAATCTGAGTGAAAAAAAGAAGACAACACTCAAGCCCCATTCTGGCTCTGCTTATATCTACAACTCTAGACAAATCATGGATGACAACAGAGAAGCAAAGATCACAACAGACAGAAGACAATAACAGGTTGCAGCAGTGTGATAGGTTACTTAGGAAAAAAGCTTTCTTTAACTACATCTTGTTTCTTTTAAGGAATTTCATATTGGAATGTTTACAGTACATAGAAATGAAATTATCTTCCCAAGAGTATTAAAGAAAAAAAAAAGAGGGTTGGGGGAAACAGCAGTGACATGGAAATCTAGAGTAGGACATGAATTTATATCAAGGGTCTGCCATAAAAAATGTGTATATCTCTTTGAAGAAAGACAAGTGGATTATTAAAAATCAGAATCTCTTACTGTAACAGGTTCTATCTCCTCATATGAACATTTGTGTTGGTTTTGTGATGTTCCTGGGACTCTCTATGAAAATACACACCCCCATATTTTTGCGAAAGGTGTACTCAATACTTGGGGTATATGTAATAGGATGTTCTAATTTCACTTTTTGAATTGTTCCTGATTTAGGTGGGGCATAGATGGGATTCTTTTCCCAGAGAGACTAATGGACCTCAGCACTGCCCACCCTTGTTCCACTACAGAAAAAACCAGAAAACTTCAGTACCTCCAAAGATTACAGACAAGTCAAATTCAGCATAGGGCCCTCACCTTTTTGAGGTAAGAGTTACCTGCTATAATATACCTGCAACTAGAAACTACCCTCACAAAGACAAAAGCAACCTAAACTGATGAGATGACGCAAAAGCAACTTAAACTAATGAGAGAATGAAACTTTTGCAAGCTGTCTCAAACCATGAACCCAGGGAACCACACTCCACTGAAATATACACAAGACTCAGCCATTTTTTGTGAAAACTAGTAGCTACACTAGTTAACTAGTCTAATATGTAGCTACCTTATAGTTCTGGTAGCAGATCTGAACTGTTCCTACCATCTGTTGCAGTCAAAACTACAGATGTCAAAATGAAGATGTTATACAGAAAATGTGTTGAACACATTTAGCAGCAATATCATATATCAAATAAACTACTGGTATTTTTATTAAGGATTTTTTTAGTTCTTAAAAAACCCTGTATTTTAAAGGACAGAGCAGTAACACCCCACCCCTGTCCACCACCTAAAACAAAAAAGAAGTAGTTTACAAACACTTTTGTTCTATTAAATTGTACTATTTAAATTCATATGCTAGATTTTTTAGTTTTTGTTAGCATTACTTTCAATCAATCTTTTGTCAGACTGCTGTAATTCAGAAGATTTAGGTAGAGAAAAGTCTAGTGCTGGAATTGAGTATTTTTGAAACACAGTACTGAGCAGATTATTGCTATTTCCATGATTGTGAATTTTAAATACACATAGTTTCAGTTAAAAGTATTTCGACTTTACCTTAGCGTCCTCTGGACTTCTAAAATTAATAATTTTTCCAAATTCTTTGGCATGGAATACAGACTTAACTCGTTCCTAAAAAAAAACCAAAATTCAAAATTGAAGTTAGTTACTTCAGGCTGTAAGACTACAATGCTATTTATTATCAAGGCAGACATAATGGTTCAAACAGCCACATGTACCAAGAATAGTCATCTGAGTATGTTTGCATCCCATGCACATACCCTGAGAGAGACCATTTTCTGCATGAAAGCATAGTAGAGTGAACACTCCAGCAGTAACAGACTCCCCTTTTTACTATGGAGTCCCTGGATAAGGGTCTATAAACGTGTGTAGGAATGGAAGGCAGATAATGTACATGTGGTAACAAAATCCATTACTCCCCAAAGGTCTTAATTTGCAATTCTCCTTCAAGTCATTACTTGAGTGGACATTCCACCAATACTGACTTGGAAGTAGCGGACATAGGTAGTGAAAACAGAAACTTAGGCTTTCTTAGAAAGAAAAACATAAGGAGTTATTTGCAAAATATAGTTTTCAACCACAGATTTCAATAAAGAGCATACTGCAGATATGTTAATGGATTCTGAAATGACTGCTGTGTAGGGGTAAAGATGGATATGTTATTCAGCATTGTCTGAAATGGCAGAAACGCTAAGAATTATTTCATCCTGTAAAAGTTCACTTGCAGTCAGAAATCCAATTTGGAGGATTCCAAACCAATATGGCTCTGCCTTTCATGCTCTCTGCAACAGAAACAAATAATCTGAGTGAAAAACTGAATGACGTTGTGCACCATCAAAATTGTCCTGACAACCAATATGTGTAATTACACACGTGAAGTTTATTAAAAACAGAAACAAAACACTGACAGACAAATTTATTGAATGAAACTAACTTCAGTTAACATATCAACATGAATTTAAGACTTTTTTTTAATAAACCGCCTCCGTAAACAGTCATTGGTAGTCATCTTTCTCCTTAGGTTCTTTGTCACCTTAGCAGGGAAAGGAATTTTAAGGATTTTTTTTTTTAAGGAAAAATTGCAACTAAGAGCAACATTCTTCAGCTTGCATTGAGAGGGAAAAAAACATGTCATTATGGTCATTTCTGTAGACAATAAAACCTTATTATATGCCCCAGAGAGCAAAATAATCTGCAATCTTCTGAGCTTTTTGTTGTAATAGCATTTTCCAGACTATGAATACACCATGAACTGTGCATACAAACAAAAAATTCCTACAGCTCAAGGAATAATCTCATCTGCAAAGACCAAGTCACCATGCCGCTTAAAACAGCCAGAGACTAGTTATCTGGAGTTCACCATGCTAAGTTTCAACTCCTTTCTCTGAGTGCATCTTAAATGCAAAGGAGATCAAGAATTCAGAGGAGAGGGAGCAGAAATTCAATGTTCAATTTCATAAACAGTAACACAAAAAGACAAGAGAATACAGTAAGAGCAACATACCTTGGCTTCAATGCGCAATCTTCGACCATCAACGATGAATGGTTCTTTGGTAAATTCATCGTAAGTGTATTGCCATTCACATGTCAGCTGTCCAAATGCCCCCTTTGTCACAAATAACACACCACTAGGCACCAGAAAACAAAAGTAGTTTTAAAAATTAAAGTAATTTTATCATGTTTCCCTTGCTCTAGTGAATTGATTTGAAATAGGTTTCATCTCATGATCTCTAACTATAGAGCACACTTTCCAAAAGAGCAAATTTTGAAACTCCCCCTAACATTTAAAACACTGCATTTCACAGCAAAACTGTAACACTACTTAAAGTTGTATTTGAGAAGGATGCCTCATACTCCATTGCTAGACATTGACTGCTCTTGTATTTTCCTTTCTTTTCCTCCACACACCATTGCAAGTGAATTCCACAGTTCAGGTGATTTTAGCCTAACCCAGTTTATAACAAATTCTTCTCAGCTAAAGAAATCTTAAAATCAATATTTATTTTCCTTCTTGGATAGAAGTAACACTGAACGCTCTCCTGCTGAACAGTGGCACTTTTGAAGATGATTGCCAGCACATTAGGCACACCTTCCCCATTATTTTGTCTGCATATACAGTGACAGTGCAATTACTGATCAGCAATCAAGGCATGCACATTTGGATGACTGTTTTAAGTACATATTATTCAGAGTCAAAACTGTTTACCTTTTTGTTACCATTAACAGATCTGTACTGTTGACCATAGCATGTGCAATATATCTGAGTTTTGCAAATCTTCCATTTTCAATTTTCTAAAAGAGATAAAAGTTTTTTTTTGAATATGCTAGTAAAGTACTAATTTTGTGCTTAAAAGGTATTTATGCTACAAAAGTATAAATTGTAACAAAACACATACTTTAAAATAAAAGGCTACTTTCATAAAGTCAGAATATAACAGACATCTGTAATAGCTAATGTTCATAACTACTTGGTTGCCATTAATACACCTATATAAACAGAAATCAATCCTTAACAAAACTATCAAGAAACAATATAATTTCTCAAAAATTTCAAGGACTCAGTTCTCTACATACTTTTGGTACACACTGAACTTTTAACTAACACATTTCTGAGACAACAAACAAAACAACAAAACAAAATTCCTTCCCTGTTTTATTTAATTGCCTCCAAAATATTGACTAACAAACTCTGAGAATAAATCTATACCTAACTGTATATAAGCACCATTTTCACGTAGACAGCGGGACTTAGAATAACGCACTTGCGGTAACACCTAGCATTCCTCTATATTCTTTTGTTTCCCCATAAACTTAACCATTTCCTACAATTAATTTGAATATTGTATCAGAATATTTTTAATGAGCAATATATTTTAAATATTGATAACATTTGATGACATATTGATGAGCAGATTAATAGCTTTTTAAAAACAAAGCCCTGTACCTCTCATATGACTTGGCAACCACTGGATTTGTGACTTTCTGAGCAGTGAGTGATTAACTAGTGGTCAAATTAATATTGCTGCTTCTTGCTTAGGAATAGCAACATGATGGCTTGCATGCTTTCCAGCTGCTACAACTTGGAAGCAACACCAGAACGAACTAGTATGATTCAATAAAGTTTTAACTACAAATCTATAGCTTCAGATACGTATGGCAAAGTTTTTAAAATATCTAGATTAGTTCTTAAAACAGTTAAGAAAGCAAAGCCATTTAATGTGTGTTCCCCAAAAAGATACTTAATTAGTGTACAAAACTTCAAATTTGACTGCATGGATAATTCCACTCGCCCAAACAGACATTTTAAAAATTACATCTTCCCCAATGATAATGATTCTTTTGTAACTAAAATGCATGAATATTCGAGTAGCAGGCTACCCTAAAGAGAGCTTTCCAAAAAGCTCTTCGAAAGTTCAAATTATTTCTCTTTCCCCAATTCTGACAGGCTACAAAATCACAGCTATTGGTCATGTGCCTACTTATGTAAAGGCTTGCATTTTTTTCTGCAAGTGCTACTGTCAGGAGCAGGATGAATTCAGCAAAAAGAATGGCATAAGAAATGAGGGTTTGGAAAAATAAACTACTTTTTTTAAAATTCTTGGGAACTTCTTATTCAAGCTTTATCGAGGTGTTGCTCTGCCTCTGAAATGTGTCTCTCCCTGCCTCTTGTATTAAAAGCTTGGACTTAAATAAAAAAAAAACTAAATAAACTCTCTAAAATGTAGCCCCTACAACATTCCAGTATATAACACACTGGATGGTTAGAAGACAGAGGAATCTGTATGGACAGACTCTGGACAGTGTGGACAGGATACCCGACCCACAGGTCAGGCTACTGGTCTAGGTCTGAGGTCTGATGGACTTTCATTAGTGGCCTAGAAAAAAAGACAGGGAAATAGAAGAGAAGGCTGGCAAGAACTTAAAGAAATAACATTTGGAAAGAGCAAGGGTTGTTCACAATAGGTATAAAATATACTTAACTGCAAGACACTGTGACAATGACACAAATTTCTCTTACTGACCAAATACATAAATATCACACAGAATGACCAGTATCTATGTTCAAAGAAAGTAAAGGGTAAAAGCTTTCAGCAATTTAGCCTTATTAGGATGAAGAGGATTTCTCACGCTGGAGAAAGTAAATTTCTTGTGTTTTGCATAGCACTGAAGTAAGGCTCTCGATAATTTTCCTTTAAGTGTGACTTAGGAAAGGGGTGTTACCTCTTTCTGTCTTCTCATTACCTTGCTAGGTAATTTTCAACAAGTCATGTCCCCCTGCTGTAACTTACTCAGTTTACAGATAAAAAGTTAGGCATTGTGAAATTTATTATGGAAGTACATTACTTATTGCACAAGTGACAACCTTAAACAAAAGCTATTCTAACGAATACCAAATTTCACAAGAAGTGTTTCGTTCTGTTATGATTCCCAAACCTGTGATTTGTGGAGCTCAAAAACATTGTTGGCGTGTGGCATACACTGAGATAACTAGTCCTCATTGTTCGCTATAAGGCAAAAATCAGACTCAAAAATCAAAATTATCTGTGTTTATAGTTTTGTAAACAACAGGAGTTAACTGGGAAATAAAATACATGGAAATGCTGCACAGACTATTTACAAAGGGAACACTTGCCAATGCTAAGCACCAGCTATTTTTAATTTTCCTGCCTTTGGATTTTTCTACCCTTTATTTATAATTTTTATCCCTTTTAGCATTAGACTTGTACCTATTCATTAGAAATCATACAGGCAGACTGCTGACAATTCTTATAACAAGCTCTCTCAAGCAGTGCACACTGCTACCAAAGTGCCTTACACAACTCAAACATAAAATGATATACAATTGATCACTCAATACAGATGCATAAATAGTTCTCAAAACTTTTATGGTACATAGCTATTGTTTGGAGAAAGACAGCAACTTGGACCACTGTTAGGTGATGCAAAACTATGAAAGGTTACATTGATCACTCATTCTTCATTCAGTGTTAGTTTCAACATTGTAAGAAAACACATACAAATTTTTAAAAACACGATGTCTGTATTTCAAATTAAAAACACTTTAATAATCTGATTAAGTATATGCAAATCTACTTTTAAATAGACACTCCAGAAGCTGCAAAGCATGAAGTAACACGAGATGCCCTCCTTGCAAATTCTTACCTGTAGTACAATTATTTAGATGCCACTGCAATAATCTAGCAGTAAATGTGATCAGTTATGCATATATATGCAAATATTCTCAATGTCTTAAAAAATGGTATCTCTACACTTGGAGAGACTTCTAACCACATGACATCCTCTTAATGCAATGAAAAGCAGGAAGAGAAGCCTTCGACAAAATTAGAAATTATACAGAGCAAAATTAAGTAGCGGAGGCAAAAATTAAAATCTATGATTCTTCTGGTAATAGTTCTAAAAAATGTTAGTAGTATGTATGATACTTAAGTCAGAATGTTTGATATCCTTCTTGAACTCATCTCAGATGAAACAGTATGTAAAGAATCACTGAAAAGGCTGTTACTGCTTAAAAAATGGTTACAAATCTGCTGTGCTCTCTTGATGTTCAGATTAACTTTCATGTGGACTACCAGCATATTTCCCTATGAACTGGTTATTGTCCAAATGTGTGAATTCTGAAGGCAGTACACTGCTGTTGCTAGAAACTCCAACCGTGAATGCATCTTTCAGCTCAAATTATAAGGTAACTTTTCCAAAAGCCGTAGAATTGCTAATTTCAGCAGGCTAACCTGGCCAGTCTTCACCACAGAAACATTCAATAGTTCTAAGTAGTTCCCAGGTGACTTTTTAGATGTAGCTTGAATGAGTATGAAAAAAGGGGAAAAACTGTTAAGGAAAAAATAACATGTAAAACAGTCATTTTTCACCATGCAAAATTCTCTCATCATTTATGAATAATAACCACTGATAATCCCATATTACCTACATCCTCATTTCAGTTATTCTAATATGCAATATCATTATACAAAAGCAAAGCAATATGCAATGTCCACAATGTGTTAAGAGTCTGCATTCAGGATTCCATTTAGCCATGCTGAACAGTAACTCTGAAATCAACTTTGTTTTATTAAAATCAATGGGAATTTTTGGTCATGGTTAACATTTAAATCTAAGGCCACGGTATGCAAGACAATAAAAATTAGGACAGTAGCTTTCTTTCAGAATATAAAACTTCTACTTGACAACAAAAATATAAATTGCCTATGCTGACTGGCAGAATTATCTTAATAAATTTTTGATCTGAATACACAGGCGAATTTGTTTGAGCAGCTGAAATGGAAAAACCATACTGATCTACACTTTCATCATGATAACCACATGTAGACTGCCAACACAACCAAAACTCTTGGATTCACACCATTTGAAGCATGATTACAGCATCAGAAGGGAAATGAAAGAATACTGTCTTTAAGCTTCAGTCACAATCCAGTTAAAATGAAACTGTGTAATAAATGCTTCCATGCTCCTCTGGAACAACTACTGTTAGCTGGTTTCAAATAGATTCCCACAAATATCTTCTATTTGGGACTGGGCAATCCCTATGTAATAGTATCCAAATGTTGCATATTTAAGTGGTAAGGATCTTAATTTTTCCTTTAAGCTAGACGAACAAGGTTTTCCAAAGCAGGACGGATCATGACATCAGCAAACTAGATGGCATGCATGAATACCTGGTAAGAGTCTGGACAATGTCAAATAAAATTGAAGTTACTCTGAACTTCATAATGAATACAATTTTATGAAGTGAAACCTTAGTTTTAGGATACTGAGGATATGGATGTTTATGTTTTGATTTGAACCTGAGCTCAACAGTAGTGAGGCAAAGACAGAAAGGATTAGAATGACATATTTTTCTGACTCAGATGTTTTTCCTGGCAGACCAAAATGTAACTACTAAGGAACAAGGGCCTGCTCATGTCACTTTAACATCCTACCTGATATGAAGATACCTGAAGCTCATGATCAAAAATAATCACTAAACCAAAAGCTGAACACCACCAATACAACAGGATATGGGCATTGAAGCACAGCTTTGAAGGACTGCCTTCTCTGAAGCAACATAATTGTGCAGCAACCTTATGCAACACAGTATAAGTATTCTCACAGAATCACACATTATAAAAGTAATTTAAAATAATAGTACAAAAAATATTCTGCATATATTTTGAAGCTGGGTAGACACTGGCAAAGAGAACCAAAGACTGCATAGCGCACTGCTGATGACTTAGCTTTGAAACAACAAAACCAGTCCTTCAGCTTTATTCCCTGGTAGTGCCAAGGCCTTGCATGTCTATTGGTTCTGGAAATTATTAATAACAATTTATGCATAAGCTGTCTACTAAACGATCCCTAAAACTGTCTGAAGTATTCCCTGGCACTGACTTATGTCTACAGAGCATCTTGAGAAAACCAGACCAGCAGAGAAGCTGAACAAAATGGATGTACTGGATAGTATCAAAGGTAAAGAGCACAGCCAGTTATTCACCTCAGCAAGGAGGAAGTTATACAAGTTACTAAAAAAGTAGAAATGAATTCTTGGGAAAAGGTGCATTGTCAATTTGTCAACAGCACAAAATTTAGCAATCTGAGACAAAAGGAGGGCATTTAGACCTCTCATTTTTGCTATGTTACTTTAAATCCCTAAGGAAAACAATCTCTAAATGTTTTGGGGTTTTTGTTTTAGTTCTGGGATTTTTTTCCACTCTGAAAGAACATCAGTTTCTACTGTTAGATGTCACAGCTTTTTGTCCCATGACCTAAAGAGAAATTAAGTACTAATATCCCAGATGGTAACATTTTTTGTTATCCAAATCCCCATATCCACAGATTCAATTCTTTTCCCATGTATATTCAGAGACGCCTAGACTAAAGAGATTCACAAGTAAAATACTTGTACAAAATTACTATATTTTCTATTAACACAAAAACTTCCGAAACAGAGAAATAGACCTATACTCCACCAAAGAGACAAAATATTCTAGGGCCTATAAACACATCTTCCAACTCCAACTGGCAAATTAGGTGTTTTGTTGGGCTTCTTTTTCGTAGTTAACCTTCTACAACCTTTTAATCTAGAAAGTAAAGAACGAACTCCTTTCAGTTACACTGCAGTGTAACTTGAATTAGTAATATCTGATGCAGAAATACTACCATTCATGCCTAATTTTACCTCCATATTATGCATAAACTTGTAGGATTGTGAGTTAAAATAATTTAAAAGCTAGGTCAATTTTTGGTAAAGAAATTATTACATTTCTAAAGCTATTTTCGAATGAGGAAGAAATATGCTTTTTCTCACAAAATTCATATGCATTTTCTAGGAAGACTGGTCATTACAAAAGAAAAACAATTTTATAGGATGAAAAAGGAAATGCAGTAAAACAGCAAAAAGGAAAAAGATAATGTTAAGTAACATCATTCCAAATTTTCAAAACCCCGTGAAGTTAATTAAATGTCAGAGAATCTTTCCATTATGTTATACCCAACAATTTCCTCAACTTTTTGATATCTTTTTTTTTTTTTTTCAGAACTGAAGAGCAAAATTATTTCCTATGCTCTCAAGGAAACACAGGAGATCTATTTCTTTCTGAAAAATTCAAAATCCGCCCCACAGCATTTCAGGCAGTAACTGCAATTCAGCCTTTCATCTGTTTCTGCACGCATCCTTTTAAGGTGACAGCATTACAAAACACAATCTGTGCTGATGCAATCACAAGCATCAGCAACGTCAGATGAAACCACATCCCTAATTTAGTTTGTCCCCCTTTTTACTCCATGACATTCAAGGCAAAGGGTAATTGCCCAACAGATCACCTTATACAGCAGTTTTTGAATGAACAGTGCCAGAATAAGCAATCTTAACAGTTTCAACAGTTCTTTCCTCAGAATTTTGATAAATGGAAGCCAACAGATAATGAAAGATGCAACATTATCTTGTTAAATATGCAAGCATTTCAGAAGTTCTTATTGTTTTAGAGCAATGCTGACTGTTCAGATGGTGGCAGAAGAACTAATTCTCATTGTAATACTTAAAGGTACAGAATTATCTATTACAAGATATCTTTAAAATGCTACACAAAAATCTGAATTTAGTAACAAACCACAAAAAAAGAACAAGAAAATTGTGCAAGTATTTAAGTGAATATAGAATAATTTTTTTTTTAAGAAACCAGAAACTTGTAAATGTATTTGGTAGAATTTGTAACACCAAATTGAAGTTGATCATTATTGACAGTTTCCCCTCACCCCCCCATGTCTAGGTAAATAAAAAACTAAATACTTTTGTGTATTATGTATGTTTTATTACACAGTATCTTGAAGAAATGCTTGTATTCTTTACACCTGTCTTTGGTTTTTAATGGAGTTTAGTTCTGGGGTGGATTTTTCACTTTTTTTTTTGTTGCTATGAAAATAAAAATATTGGCTTATGAAACAAATAATTTATAATCAAGATAAAGAAAAAAAATAAACTGCTATTTCACATGTTTAAGGATACCAGAAGATACACAAAGTAAGTATTACAAAATTATGGTAAAGCAAATGATGAATGGAAAACTAAGGAGTTTATGATAATATTTCTTGAAAAATGTATGTATGTTATCTATTAAATACCTTTAAAAGCCATTAAGTGTTCTTATGCTATCTAGTTCCAGGAAACACGTGAAACAATGTTGGAACAGAACAGATGAATCCATTTTAGATATACTTTAGACATGTTTATTGTTAAAAGGAAAAGCAGACAAAATACTTTTGAAATAGTAATCGAATAAAACAGTCAAACAGCATTTTAACACCAATAAGGACTGTACAAATCAGTAAAGTTTTACTAAACACATTTAAAGCAATAAACCCTGTTAAACACTTATATAAATGCAAAAATATTAAACACAGCTGATAAAAATACATCTGGAAATAAACTCTAAGTCACGGTATTACTAATTTCTTCATATTATTCAATACTATTTTACCTAATGTCTGGTTTTATCTGTGAGACTATCTTTATTATATTATTTGCTTGTTTGCCTAGCACTCATCATAATACAGTTTATTATCCCCACATTTTTTTCACAGTTTGAGAAGTAAGAATTTAGCATCACAAAACCCCGATTTCTCAGCGGGAATTAGAGCAGCAATATTGAAAACTTAAACGTCAAAAGAATGTGACAAAGGCCATGTATATCTGTTACAATGAACATTATCCTAACTGTCATCATCATCACTACTACTGTGAGCCATAGTCCACTCTTTGTAGGCCTGCCTTTTCTGAAAGCATGGTAAGGAAAGAAGAAAGCAGAAGTATTAGTTAAAAGTACTAGTTTGCCTGGCAAGCTTGTTAATGAAAGCAAAATAAAACCACAGAAAACAAATTCTGAAGCCATATCCTAAGTTTAGGGCATAGTATGAGCACACAAAATAACCTATATCCTATTTCCTTTGATCAGCATATAAAAATCTCAAAATCACCAAAAGAAGCTTTATTCCAACCTAACCCTGCAATCTTTTGAAAAGCTACAATAGTGACCGCAGTATGACCATACAAAGATGCATTGCAAAAGGGAGAGAAATATTTTTATCCACAAGAAAATATTATTCTATTCAGATTCCTTCAAATAGTAGACATGCAATACACTGAGTCTCATGCAAAACAAAGTAACAGCTATAGAATCACAAACATTAAGAACTAAAAACATTAGTATACTTAAGGGTTAAATTAAAACGCCAAATATCCTATACCAGAATTTAATACATGGGGAAAAAAAATAAGCAAATCCCTATTTTCTGATTAGACTGTCTAGGGAGATCTGTGTAATCTGCTTAGAACTTTGAAAACATTTCTTGAAGAGTAATTATGCCTTAGAATCATCAATAGCAAAAACTAATATGAAGCTAACAATACTTCAGTTTTAGATACTTTTACATGGTGACTGCCATCACAAAATACCAAAGGCATTACAAGGCCACACCTTAGTGTTTTTTAAGTTGGATAATGGAACGTACTGTACTCAGCCATACAATACAGAAAAATTAGAATTACATGCTACATGGCAGATTTTTAGAAAGGTTTCTCAGGAAAAAAAACCAAAAAACAAACCCAAACAAATTTAAGAAGCAAAAGCAATGTAAAGTCAGCTCATTAGACCTGACTGCTTGCTAGCATTTGTTTTAGCAATATACTTTAAAACAGACAAGGGGATGTTTAAAAATTTATTTTCTTAACAAAAAAAAGAATAAAGATTAGTAACAAATTTATTCTTCCATTAGTAGTAGCTTCTAACTACCAGAGGGCAGAGGGTAGTTAAGGCAATACTGCTTTATAACACCAGTTATAAATTGGAGAGCACAGGTTAAAACTATCTCATCACAAGAAAGGCACAGTTATACTATTTATTATCAAAGCACTACATCACCAGTGAATGGAACAATGAACATAACTAAGGTGCCCCCAATCATGTTCTATCAAAAAATGAATGACAAACTAATGAAATGCAGGAGAAAAAAAACAAGAGTGGAACTCCACATGAAACAAAGAACTGTGGAAATAATCAAAATTAGTCATAAAATGCTCTCCAAAGGCTACTTCATTTTTATTTACTTCTCCAGAAAGGTTATTCTAGTATGACATTTTCATGGCACACTGTGAATCCTTCCCTGTGTATTTTTAAAATTGCTTAAATTTATACAATCACTAATTACTACTTTATTTGTAATGGTTGAACATTTCTAGCAAGAAGTTTTATTTCTAACAAAAGGAAAAAACAGAAACTCAGTAAGCTGTGTGCGTCACAACTGAAATTATTTCCCTTTCTGAGGGGAATTTTTTGAGTCAAATTTGCTTAAATGGCAGATGAATCATTAAAAAGTGCTGTTCAGCACATACTTCCTGCAAACAGTATTCCAGAACTGGTTATGTTTTTCCAATGGCTTCAGTATGACATAAATACAACTAATTCTAAGTGTCTTTAAAATGTTGTTTTACATAAAATTGAGACTTTAAAAGTCATTGTTTAAGCTATGTTATTATAAAATTACTGAAAAAACAATGTGTATTTATCAACATTTTTCACAAAAAAAATTTAACGGCATAAAACTTTTCACTTGCACATATAAACCTTTTTCTTGCTCTGTGCATAAAGTTTTATAGATATACTGATTTACTTTATGGTATTTTCCTCAAAAGTTGTATCACAGCAGCCAAATCCCCAATGCAGCTCTATGCCTAAGAAATTAAATCAAATTTCTTGACTACTGAGTTACTAGGCAAGAAGTGGATGGGAACTTAAGAGGTAGGAAATTTAAATGTATGATTTTAAATGTATGTCAAAAGTTATCTTTCATTTTCTTCACCTGTAACATTTGACTTCCAGTTCCATCTCGTAATCTGTAAGGTCTAATAACTCCATCTTCACCAAAGAAGCGAGGTGGCCGCAGGCTTATCACATCTTCTGATGAATCTGCAACCCTGACAAAACAGAAAATTTAAGATACATGTCAATATCTCTACTCACCCATACTTTTTAGCTAAGGAAACAAATTATTTTATATACAAATTAAATTCAAGCACTTGTACAACAACTGCTGTTGTCTATATACACATTTTTGTTTGTAACAGACATTACACGAAACAGTACCAGACTCAGAAATCTATTTTTGAGAATCACTATTACCAAATTAGATGGCACAGAGTAGAACGCATCTGCAAATACTTAGGTAGTGTCTAACTACTGCACTTCAAAACTTCAAAAGTAAAGACAACTGTACCATATAGAACTTTCACTCTGATATTTTTCTTGCATTTCTCTCCTAAATAATAGGAAAACAAAAGAGACGGCTGGCATTCGTATGGTAACAGAAGTGATCCAACTCACTAAGAAGAGGGCCACTGAACAATTGCATTTAAAGTTACTAAGTGTCTCTTCCAAACACTGTCTCCTCCTTCATTGCATGTAACAGTGTGAGATCATCTTCAGAAACGAATTTATTTTAAGTGAGACTATCACAGTATTTAAATGTATCTAAACATAGTTCTGAGACTGGTATCTAGTGATCTTGGAACTTATAAAGTAGTAACAGTATATAAAGTAACTTAGAACACATCTGAGAAGTCCTTTTTTCCTGCTTGTTTGGGGTAAAAGTTAAAAATCATCAACTGAAGGAAGTCTCTTTGCTGATATATTTAAACTAGTTTTTTCAGTAATGCTCGAAATACCTGACATTTATGTGTGTGGTTTTAAAATTATATCAAGTGTGTATTTTGTTAAAGAGCCAACTATTTATTACATAGATAACGCAGAAGTGGTACAAAGACACAAGGTGCTACTAGTATTACTATTGTCTCTTTCATGCCACATGATGTTCTATACACTTATTTTACTTACTTTTTAATACCCTGAAATGTGCTGCTTGCCATATCTATGATTCCACCAGTGGGCCTAGCTACTGCTCCCACTAAGCCTTTTCCAACGCCTTTGAAAAAACCAGCTGCTCCTTCTTCCTGAGCTCCTAAAAGCATTAAAAGCAGTAGATCATTATAAACCACAGTTTCTCTTAAAATCTTAACAAGTTTTATTATCATTTAATTACAAATCTTATTTGTTACACAGCTATGCATTCTTCACACAAAGTTCATATAAACGATATTTAAACTCTAAGTGAGCAGGAATATAAAATCTTGACAAAGAGTCTGTAACTATGATTTACAACAGCTCATCAAATCAAGAATTTACCATTGTGTGAACAGTTAATGCATCAAGACCAAACTTACCTCTTATTGGTTTTGTAACTATTCCTGTTATCCCACTGACAAAACCCTACCAAGGTAAACAAAACAGACATTACAAATATGCTTCCATATAGTATTTTTCATTTCTAACACCTTTTTCTACTTCACTGGTGAATGGCCTCAAAGTACATGTGTTGGAAGTATCCTAGAATTTGAGGCATCTGCTTCACGATTTCTACCTTCTTTTCACCCTCTTACATTTTTCTATAGAACTTCACTCAGTTGTAGCTATATACCCGTAAAACCAAAATTAAAATTAAGAAATTAACAAAAAACTAACTAAACAAATTTGAAAACCAAAAACTCTCTGGTGAACACAAGAAGAGCCTGGTACTCTTGCCTGCACACAATTAATTAATTTTTGTTTTCCTCCTTACAGAAACTAGTCCTTTTCCACCACGAGTGATACCCTCTCTCAGACCAGTGGGTTGTTTATTCATGGCTTCTCTCCTTTTTTGCTGGTAATCCTCATCCATAGTTATTGCAGCTACTCCTTTTGCCATAGCACCTGTGATTCTTGAGGCAGCTCCAGCTAATCCACCTATTGGAATATAAACCAAATTAAAATTCCAATGCAATTACAAATACTCACCTATATTGTTTACTATTAGGCCAACTACCATTATATTGCTGAAACTTACCCACAGCTCCCCCTACGAGGGCTTTAAACCCTAGTGCCATTCCTTCTATAAATTCCTCAGGACCCTGGATGGCTCCCTATGAGAAAAAAAAAGTACATTAATGATGAGCTTTGAATAGTGTGCATTACATGCTTTTAAATCTTACATTTTTATTGGGATTTATATGTGTCAAAGAGGACAACAGGATGACACTGTGTGATAAATTGTAAAAACACCCACAAAAGCTCCTGTGACAGAAGAACAGACAATTTTAGAATACTTATTAATTCCCTCGATTCTACTTATTTTGAAGGATTTATTTTAAGGTATGAACTGTAGGAAATGGCATTTTGGAAGTTAAGTTAAATGGGCTTTTCTGTCCTTTTTAATCTCACTTGATTTTTCCAGGTATTTTCACTTGGAATTTTCAATTCTAAATCTAAATTTAAAACCAAAAACAGTATCAATATAGATTTTCAATATAATGTACATCTATCTACTTATAAAAGGGCAGTAGAGAATTTTACCTGGTATGGTTCATAGAAGAAAGCTTCTACTCCTTCAGACAAGCCTCGTATGAATCCAAATGGATTGCCCAACACATCAAGGCCAAGAATAAGAATATACATCTGTTTAATCGCCTAAAATGACAATAGTTGCTTGTGAAAATATTTCCTAAACTACACTAAAACAAAGGCAAACAGTTTACTATCTCAGATTGAAATAGGTAAAGAAATATGAGTTCAATATAAAACCTCAAAATTGTGCAGAAAAGTAGAAGTAGTTGCACTAAGAAGATGAGAAAATCAGTAAGTAAACCATATTTTGTCAGCCAAGAAACAAAGGTACTTAGAAGCATTTCAGTAGCCCCTTATTACTAATGATGGATGGATAGAAGAGGACTAATTATTTTACACAAAGGTATTTTTGTTGTATTCTCTCCACTGGATGACAGGACTTTCAACAGTAGGCAAAAGCCAAGAAGGAACCATGATTCATATAGTACTAATGTCCAAGAAAATACATTAGTATTTTAATGCTAATCACATTCCATCAGAGCTCCATCGTGTTTACTTTCCCTCTCTATTCCAGCAAGCTGTTTTGTTATCCACGACACTTGGAAAGGCAATAAAATTCTATTAATGTGTAATTGGTTTATATGCTTTTATTTAGCCTTTGTACATAGATACAGGGATGAAAGTAATTTTATTTCGTTTAACAGAATCCAAGTGCACAGTAGCACTTTCAAAATATAAATACATCAGAATACTGACATTTTCTTATTCTTATTCTCACCTGTTTTGAATAATGCCTTATAACTGATGATTGGAGCTGCTGTGTAGTACAGAAGTGATACTGGAGCTCAAAAAATGCCAACCTAAAAAAAGAGAAGAGAGAAAAAGTAAGTCTTTACTATGCAGAGCAAAATAAAACAACTTATGCAATACTGGTATAGTTTTGAGTGTCATTTTTACATTTGTACTTTTAACCTACTTAAAGAGAATATCTTGCACATCTGTAAGGGTGGCCCCTATACTCTTCAGCAGGAGATTCAAGGACTGAAATGGTATCAATTCGTTCTTTCTTTCCTCTTTGTTACTATCTTCTCCACCTGTACTGAGTGAAAAGCTCAAGTGTAACTGAAGGAGGAAAAACAAGATTCAAAAATGACATGGTTAGTTGTTAGATGTACAGTATTTCTATATTTCAGATTATTTAAAAATTGAGTTAATTTCTAGTCTGACTGAAATGAATCTGACTTTGCAACAGAATACACAAATACATAATGTTGGCCAAAAAAAGCCCACTGACATTTAAAGCTGAAGTGAAGAATTTAAACTCTAAGAAAACAAGAACTTGAAATTGCTTACTTACGTTTTCAGAGAAGGCTTTTGGATTCTTTTAGCTATAATTCAGATTATTAACTCATTTTTAAAACATTTAGTTTCTCTAAGTTATACCCAAAATCAAAGCAGACAGAAAATTACAACACAGCATATTGTCCAAGCAAGAATGTAACATAAAAGCTTGAGAACAAATAATTACTAACACAAGTTTTGCAGGTGCCAAATAACAACTGGAAATATAGGAAATATAGGCAAACAGGAAAAATCCTACCTGTGCACACTTGAAATAACCAAAGCATTTGTTTCAAAGAAATCAGAACAGAAGAACATTTAGGAAAATCGCTCTAATGGCATTTGTGGCACAAAATCTATCCAGCAGTTTTCAAAATCAGATTAAAGGAAGTTATGCCTGTTTCTGATTCTTTGAAGACAATGTCACGCAACATTCATTGTTATAACAGAGCTTAATTATAGCTCATTTCAGTGATACACAGCTCACCTTGCAGAATCATTGTCACTCAACGCATAATCACTGAAGAAAAATCTTTTACTAAAACTTCAAGCCCATTTATTCCATCCTGCTTCCTCTGTGCAATTTTTCTTGTAAAATGTAATTTCTAACATCTCACAAGATACTGCAAAGAGGTGAAACTCACTCTCTTAGGAATTGTTATAGAGCCTATCACATTTGTAATAATGTCAGCTACACATTAACCTCCTGTCCTGGCTGTGTCTGTTTTTTAGAAATTACATCATTCTCCAATCCATAATACACTGTGTTCACACAAACCAGAGCATTTCTCAAGGAACTCGTAAATAATTAAATGAAAAAAAATTACTCATAAAGAAAGTCATAGGAATGCAATAGAAAGTTAGTGGTAACAATGAAAATACTTCCCCAGTACCCTTTTTTAAAATCAGCTGTTTTAACCTTCATTTCCATCGCCTACTATCCTGCATGAGACAAAAAATTTTCAGAAAACAAATTCAGTCTGTAATTTAGAAAAGGAATACCTTAATTGGAGAGATATGGAAGTACTCGTACACGCTGATTTGTGATGTATCCATTGATGACACACTCATTAGTTCTTCTTGAAGAGATTCAACATCCTTTTTGAAATGTTGTAGCTGTAAATGCATTTAAAAATATATATTTCTTCAAAATTTAGAGTATATAAAACCACTAATCATTTGTCACTGAATGCAATACATTGACTAATACTACTTATACTCTCCTATCTACAAACTCCTCTCATTGTCCCTGCACCATAAGGTTTAAAGCCTTCTTTGCATTGTGTACAAGATGAGCATAAAGGAAAGAGTCTACTACCTGTCTCAGGCAACAGTAATGAAAAACCTCATAGCTTCATATTATTCCCAGATACACAGAAATTAACCATTGATATGGACACAGAAAATGATTTTTAGGTTTTTTTTTAAATGCATGTTGAATATGTACAAATTTAAAATTTATCTGTCTCCAAAAAACAAAAGGTTTCTACCTCTTGGTCACTTGGCACATCAGTCTGTGCAAAGAATTCACCAATGGCATATAGGAAGCCAAGATCTAATCTGAGATCCATCTCTTGAATCAGAACCTTAAAGTACCTACACATGAAACAAAAAGTAATTATTAAGTATTCTACAAAAACACATAACACTTAAAGCTTAGTATAGGGTATTTAGTCCACTGGCACAACTTCAGGAACTGGTTTTGATGGGGTTTTTTTTGGTGTGGGTTTTGGTTTTGAGGGGTTGTTTTGTGTGTGTGTTTGTATTTCGTTGTTTGGTTTCTTTTTTTATTTGTTTTGTGGGTTTTTTGAGGGATTCATCATTGCTGGTAAAGAAAAGGCTTCCCACTTAGGCATAAGATAAACACATTTCCAAGTAAACAGAATGATTTTAAATACATAGCAGCATTTAACACTGTATATAGCACCTCTATACATAAGATTTTTTTTTTTTCTAAATAAAGATGACTAAACAGTGCATTAAAAAGACATCTAAAAATCCTTGATTTACTCTTCAGTTATGTGGACAATAAAGGACACTGAGTTTTCATCTCCGTTAAAATGCTCTGAATTTCCAAGACTGAGTTTGTGTTAAAATTACCATTCATTATGGTAATAATCTATAATAATTTTAATTTTGAAGTCTGATTAAACATATCCAATAGCAATAGAGACGGAACATGCCAAAATACTTACTTAATATGAGATATTTGTGAGTGTCCTGCAGTTCTCATGACAATACTGACATCAGTAAACGGTTTTGGGGCTATGAAGTTGTCAAATAAAACGAGATTAGCACAGACTGTTATATGATATACATAACGTCCTAAGATTTTTTAATGGAAATGTCATATTCATTCAGGGTTTTCTCAATCCTGTTCAACAGGATTACATAATGGATATGACTGGCAAACAACTAAGACAGGGAAAAGAGCAGGAACAGAAAGTAATAGGAAGACGAGGAAGAAATGGAACATCAAAATGCTATTTAACTGAAAATGCGTAATTTAAAAGCAAATTAATATTGATATAATCTTAGATTTATGTAATTTCCTTAGACGTGGAGTAAGATTTTCCAATGGCTGGTGCAAAAATGCAAACTAAGCAAAAAAGAATACTGCAGATTCATGCACTGTAGCTTAAAACTGATCACACTTAGAATGAGCAACTGACATCCTACCAGCTTCTGAACAAAATTGCAAGTAGTATTCTTTGTCTCAATCCAGAAACCCTTTTGATATTACTTAGGTTTTCAAAGTGACTTTGGTGTGAAAAAATTAACTAAAGACTCCAGTTCATCACACAGTATAGTGACGTTGAGTTCTATGCTCCAAATGATGGGGAAAGCTACTCAAAAACCATACAAAAACATAATTTACCATCTGGAGCACTTATAAATTGTGTTTCACTTAACAACTTTGAGCTTAGGCACATTTCTTTTCTTACTAGTTGAAATTACTTCAGATAGGTTGCTAGGTCATGATGCATTGCGTGATACTAGAGCAGTAGGAAACAGTGGAAGACTAAAAATGAGAAATTAATCCTCACTGCCCCAAAACTCCAAATGCAAGTAGCACAGAAACAGTGTGACAGATTCACTACCATCAAAATTAAAAGTACTTATCTTATAGACAGACAAGTCTTCTTATATATTAGTCAGCACTAAATTTTAGTGGTGGTCTGAACCGAAAACTTCCTTTTAAGCTTATGTAACTTTCATGTTATATGTTCTCCAAAATCAATGGAGTAAAGTGCCAAAAACATGCTCTTAAAAGGTATGATAATGACAAATAACAACAGGTTTTTTTTCTTTTAATTTTAATTGCTGAAACAGCTTTCTGTGTATCTTCTTTGAAGAGGTAACTGCTTCCTTACTCCTACCATTATTATTTGTATTATCTGTAGCCAGAAAGCTCATGCAGACTTCACCTGATAAAAGTGTTAAATCTGATAAAATCACTAACTTCAGTACAAGCAAGTTATCTTGTTATTTAAAAAGGACAGATTATGTTAAACTAGAACAAACCTGAATCCAAGGTGATGGACTTTGGAGGTTTAATAGGATAGAACACAAAGGGAAATATGGCTCCAGGAATCTGGTTTTGAATCTAGTAGGGGTAAGGACAGGACAAGGTGCAGCACATTAGCCTTTCAATAGTGAAATATTTTAAAATCAGGAAAAACTCTAGAGATATGATCATTACCCGTAGCCTTCCACAAATCCAAAAAGAGGAAAATGCTACTACTGTACTTAAAATATATGTTTTCAAAATCTAATATCCAATTCTAATAATTAGAAAAGCTGTTTTAAATAGGTAGTAATAAATGGTCCACAAAAGTTTTGCAAATGATTTGTTTTTAAAATCTTGAGCATAGCAAGATAAGAAATTTCACCTCTCTGTTTGTTATATAGAAATGCTCCAAGAAAAAGCAAGATGAATGCAAAATATTTTTTTAAGTCAAACTTAAGTAAATTCTTTTCATGTGTCAATTTTTTTAACTTAAGTCATAGTTGTTTTCCTTTTTTTCCAAGAAGCATTTAAGCAGTATTTTCAAAAACTGAGAAGCATTGATGTAAAAGCCAATGATTACAATTAAATTGAAAACAATTAAATTGAAAATGAGAAATCTAAACATTTCTAGAAATGAACCCAAGTTTCCACAAAAGTTGCTCTTTCTGAATAAATAACAACTATTTTTTTACATGACTCACTTGGATCCTGTAAATTTGAATTCTGAAAGACTTCTGATGTGCAGAGGAACTGTATTCCACTTTCAAAGCTGGCAGATAATTTCTTCTGATAGGAATCTCATTTGGCTGTTGAATCGTCATGTTCGTGCCATTAGGAGTTAAACATACCTATTGAATTATAAAAGAAAATGTAGTATGCCAGGTGTTTTAAAATCCTGCTTTATAGAATATACTTAAAAATTTACATTGATCACCAATATTTTAAAGTTCAGCAGTAGAAATTCTGCTGCCTTTAAGTGAGATGTCATATTTTTCCTTTATTTAAAGCACATTTCAAGGGAGTGTCTACAATTTATCCATAGACAAGGACTGAGCATTTGGAGCATAATTCAGAATAATTTCTGAAATTTCATTTTCAATTCTATGTGGTTGAATGGCAGCTAAATCACTCCACAACAAGCTGTTTTAAAAATACAGGATTTCAGGCTAAAACAAACCAACCATCCAACCTCATATTAAGATATTTACTGGTATAACATATAACTAAATGCAAAGCTTCCTTACTGTAGTTTTATGCTAATGTAGTAACACCACCTTCAAAAGTGTTACACCTCAATTTCAAAGTGAGGCTCTAACAACAAAAGCTCTGTAGGAAGATATTGAAAGTTTGTGGAATATTTCCTGCTTTTTTTTAATAGAGATAAAGAAGTGTTTTCAAATGGAGTAGGTAAATCAATCATCTCAAAATTCACCGTAAGTTTTATCAAAGACATCAAAATTAATATATTATCTTTCTCTTGTGCATATATACAAGCAATAGAATTAGAGAACTATCAGTATTACCAAAACATTTGATTCCAACTCAATAATCTTATTTTCTGAAGGACTTAGCTCACTGTAATCTCTGAATTCTTGTTCTAATTTATCAATTTGCTTAACGCTCATTGGTCTCCATCTTGACTTCTTCTTGGGTTTTGTCTCCCACACCACATCAGAACTTTGAAAACAAAACAAAGAACCAAAAGGGAAGGATTAGCTTTTTGAAAACAAGTTTTCAAAAACGCATCTACATTAGTGTGTCTTGTAATAGGTCTCTCTCTTAGGTCTCTCAGTTTTATTAATGCAAATAATTAATCAAACTTAAAGGGCAAAGCAACAAAAAAAAAACCTACAAAAAAGAGTACTATTTTGATTGCTGACAGTTTCCCCTTTTTTTTTCCCACCGTTTTTGGCTTTGTTTTTGAGTTTTGGGGCTTTTTTTTTTTTTTTTTGTTGCTCCTAAAGAAAAGAAGCCAATTTCAACAGTACTGCCATCCATTTGCAATAAGTTTGACATCTCATCAGAGTTTGTTAAGAAAACAAAACTAACTATAAGCACTGCTAGACTAATGACTATAGATGACTGCTTTAAAAGAAAAACTGATTTAGTGAAAACTCAACACTTCTGCGAATCATGGCAATTAGCTGCCACTTTTAATGGAGTCTTTCCACTGTCTAAATATCAGAGCACTGTTTCTCAGGTGAGGGCAGGGACTGGAATTTTCTTAGGAAATTATGGATAAGATTACGTGAAGCCCATGTGTATGAGAAGTTGACACTTGTTTGTTTATTAGTACAGTGCAAAGAATTAATCAAGAAAAAAACTCTCACTCTGTCAACCTCATTACTGTGAATAATAAGAAGTGTGTGGATTATGGCAATTATATTCAAGTGTCCCTTGATGATTCCAAAGAGGCCCTGTTTAAATATATGATAGCACACACTTCCAAAGCATTACATAATTTCTTTTCTGCTTCTCTGTTATGAAATGTTGTAGTAGGAAACCCAAGCAGTAAAGCACTGTATCACCATACTTTATCAACCAAACCTAAAGGGATCTACAAGGTTTTGCACCAAAATTTCCGGTGTAGAATTCAACTGTTTCTGTAATGAAGATAACAAAACCCACTGACAAACCATTCAGAGACCTTACTCCTTAAAACTCTATTATCACTTCTCAAACTAAGTGAATAGGAAATATTTTCTGTTCAGTGTATTGGGAAGTCTGCCATACAGAACAAATACACACTCCAAAACCACATACATCTAAATACATTTAGCATAAGCATTAGTACAAAACACAATGAAAACATTTCTCTTGATAGCAGGAAAAGATAGTGATTACGTTTGAATATTATTAACCCAGACCTCTTTTTCTCTTTCAGCACAAGCCAAAATAAAATTCAGAGTGAATTTAAACATTTCAGACTGTTGCACACAAAGTTACCTTGTAATTCCAATGTAGGATACCTCCTGTTTTGTATAATTATTAACCAACGAAATTCCAACATCTTGCAAAGACAGAACGATTTCTTGTTCTGCTAGCTCTGCTTTTACACTTTCATATGTCAATTTGAATACATTCTCATCTTCAGTGATCAGGACAATACGCTGCAAACCTTCATAAAATGACATGAAGTAGACAGCTTTTCTAGAATCCACAGTGAGTATGTCCATTTTGTCCTACAAACAAGAGAGGAAAAGTTTTTACAACTCTATTAATCATTCTACTTCACAAAAAAAAATGTGGCATCTTTAGCAACACAACAAAAGAAGAAATCATTTTAAGGTACAGGGAGAACAGTAATTACAAAGTTTTATGACAGCCTCTCATCACACTCTGACGCTTTTCTACTGAAGTCTGCTTATTGTCACAAGCTCCGGCAAACAAAGTGTTGTTACTGTTCAGTGTCTGGAACTCACATATGAGACTGTTGATCATACTCATTGAATACAAAGTTTCATGCATACACTGATGAATAGACATATAAAAAGGAGATTAATTAAAGGAGATTTTGATTAAAAAATAATACCTCTTTTGGGCCGATTTCCTCAGTTCTATTTCCACATCTCCATTTTAATTTCCTAGATCCTGTTGGATCTGCCCAAGTATACAATACTGCCTTATTTGGCTGAAGATAGTCTTCTAGTTCACTGAGAGAACTGGAACAAAGTAATTTTAAATTCAAGTATCAATGAATATTTTGTGTCAATGACCTTTGCATTCTAGTATTTCAACACTAATTATATTTTCAAGTAATGTAAACAGAACAAAAATAACACTATGCATGAAAAAACATGCACAAAAACATTCTCAGAATGACAATAAGAATGAGGATTTATACTTCAAAATACATACAAATACTTTAAAAATAAGGTATACACAGTAGATTTTATATACTCATTTTCTTCCCCATTTTGTGATCAGCATTTTCTGACAAATGTGTTTTAAACTCCATCCCCCTTCTCATACAGTTAAAAGCTTGCAGAATTGTCTTCTACAGCTCTCTGCAAGGAGTTACCCCAGGAGAGGAAGTGGAGAGATGCTGATCTCTGTTTGCTGGGATCCAGTGATTTGAACCATTCCCCTGCATCTATGCTGTGCCAGGGAAGGTTTAGACTGGAGATCAGGAAGATTTTCTTTCAAAATACTGGAACAGGCTTTCTTGAGAGGCAGGAGATGCTCAAAGCCCTTGACTTGGACAATATCCTTAATAACATGCTTTAACTTTTGATCAGACCTCAAGTAGTCAGGCAGTTGGACTAAGTGATAGGTCCTTCCACTCTAAATATTGTAACATGTTCTAAATTGACACTAGGGATGCTCACAATTCATCTAAAAAGATAAAATTTACTAATCTTTACAGCAAAAAACCATACCAAACAATCATTCCTCAGGCAAACAGGAAGCAAACAGGATGACAAGCAACTCTTCCACTTTCCAAATAAAAATCTTTAAACAACACTGCTCTGACTGACTGAAGGGAAAAAAAGATAGGTTGTTTGGCTTTTAAAAATAAATAGTTCAAGAATGCTGCAGGTATACACTTCTCAGCATTGCATACTATCTGCATACAGCGGCAAAGCATTATAAAGACATTACAGATAGAGAATAGAGTAACTGCATGCAAGTGCAGAAGTGAATATTCACTCACTGCAGAAAACTAGTATTTGTTAAAATTATCTTAGTTTCATCCTGGCTTTGCAAAATTTATGTAACTACCTCTCACAGCCCCATCTCACATAACTTCAACCCATTCTTTCAGCTAAATCTCTTTCGTTACTTATTCTGTACAGTCAGCACCTGCACAATTCCAGAAAAGTGCATCCTTTGCCCCCCACCAGGAATGCAGATGCCACAAGCCCACAAAAATCATACAAAAGACATCACAAAACAGCTCACTTGTAGAACTACCTAGCACAATAAAACATTGATAACAATTCATTGTCTTAAATTTATCAAGCAAGAGATTTTTGGGTGCTCTGACAAAATTTGACAGACATTACTTTTAAACAGGCTTCTTTAGAGAATGCATGCTTTCAATACACAAAATTACACTTCACATGTCTCCATGCAAACATCCACACTAAACCTTTTCAATACGTACCTTTGTCCATACTCAATATCCTCTTTGGTGTGGTTTATCAACAGAAATGGAGCTGCACCATCATGGTAATTAGAAAAGGTAATCACCGTAGAATGTTCAGTCAGATTAACATCCACTGCAATTCCTCCAAGCTATCAGTTAAAAAATTATAAAAATTAATAACAGTGGAATGGATTTTCAGCAAAGCAAATGTAATTTAGATATTTTGAAAAACTTTTCCTCTTGTCATAAGAAAAAACTATCATGTAGTAAAACTTGCCATTTTACCACATACTCAAAATATTTCCTTGATCTAAATACTAGATAGCAGGTACTGCACACAGTAATTAAAATTATGCAGGAGTTCTTTCTGTGAAAAGTTAGACTTGTGGTAGAGTAACCTTCCTTGTTACAAGCATACATATTCATGCCCTCCAGAACATTATACTACAAAAGCCACTCATCTATTTAAAAACTACTGCTAGGTGAGACTATCTGCTACATACAAGTAAATTTACTGGAGTCAAAGTCACTTTTCAGAGCAACTCAGTGTTATTTTAGAACTTAAATTAATACTTGTCACAAAGAATACTTGCAAAACAATCTCTATTTTAGCTCCTGTAGAAGTGCTCCCCAGAGAAGCACCTAAAGCAGAATAACTACTTATATCTGTAAACACACACAAAAAGATATCACAAGAATGCATTTGCATAAACATTCCTCAGCTAAGGTTTTGCAACTCGATATTGCATGGGAAAACAAAGTTTTGAGAACGAAAATGAAAAAATTATTTATGCTGTTTTACCTAACATGTAAACATGGAAGGCAATGTTACCTTATTGTCCAAATGCAATAAAAGACAGTTTTCTTGCTGATCAAAATTTATCTTCTTCGGAGGGAGATCAGAATTTTCAACTCTAACAAGCAGTTTGTTGGCATCATTTTCAGGCCAAAAGGGAATGCACTAGAAAAGAAAAATCACAAATTTTAAAGTGAGAATACAATTGAGGTGTCAAATGCCATTCACATTAGCCCAAAGTGAATCTACTAAATTCCATCCAAAAGTGTACCAATAAGGATCAGAAACCTTATTAAAAAACCCTAAAAGTTATTACTTACCTGAATACAAAAAATTGAAAGCAAGTCAAGAAATAATTCAAACTACTGTGAAGAAAGGAATTAAGGAGCTAAAGAGGAAACAGTAAAACTTCATATTCACAAGAAGAAGTACATTTAAAATGGGAAAAATACAAAAAATCCAGAGTATAAAATAGCTACAACATTGGAAATGCCAAGCTTGGTAAACTAAGAGACAAAACTGTTCTTCCATTAGCAGACCTTTTTCCAAAGAAGTATAAATTTCAAATCAATCTTACAGTGACAAGGAATGACAAAATGAGAATAAATGCCACCCCAGAGTGACTTGAGTACACAAGACATAGCTACCTGCAGTCCTTCTGAAAGTGTTTCATATATATTTAAAAGTACATATACACACATAGGTGTGTGGGTATAAAACACATAGTACGGAGCCTTAGGCAGCTAAATCAGAGAGCACGCTCTGCTACATTCACAACTGAAATCATAACCATTACAGATTTAAAAACCTCAAAGGCAATCTCTCTTCAATAGTTACTTGGTAAATGGAGACAACCAGAAGACAGAGAAGATAGAAGTTTTAATTGTAACTAATGAAAAGTCTCTAATTAACTAATAGTCCTGCCATGAAAACAAGCTATGATTAACAGTAACTCTCAGCTATCAACAGCCAAAGTTTTTTCAGACAGACCATCTTTCCTGCATTTCAAACTTGTTGACATGCAGCATCCAAAATTTTAGAACCATTTTTCTCTAACATATTTTAAGAAATGAGACATCCATATTTAATTGCATCTGAATCCTAGAGTCAATTCTTCAGTGGTGAAAGTCTAGTTCACCAACTTACCATGCCACTAAGTTCCCTTTCCCATTGTTTCTCACACCACAGGAAGCAGGAAGACAAAGGAAAAAAATATAGTTAAACAGTATGATTGAAGGTGTTATTTACATCAACATGTATCCCACAGACAAAGGAAATTTAAACTGTGTTGTAAGCTATAATAAAACACAGCATGTAAGTCTCAACGTGGAACTAATTGAGCCCTGAGGAAATTCAAGGAGAATCAGTCAACAGCAAATGTAAGTTTGGATTGGCTAAAAGACATTACTTAATCAACTACAGAGAACTGAATTTTTTTTGTAGTAAACTTTAGCCACAGATTGTGTCACATAATGTTGTTTTCAAGCCTTTTACCACACACTTGCTAAGTTCTTCACTAGATGTTATATTTATACAACAATTCTACCTCCACAGTCGGATCTCTAATTTATATTTAGCAGTGACCTTATGAACAGTCTTCAGTAACAACTTCTTTCTCTAAGGATAGCTGTTGATCAACTGTCTTGCACTATACATAATTCAAAAGACTGTCCTTAGCAAGCCACTGCACACTAATCACAGTCCAACCAACTCCGTTGCCATATATGAAGAACAATGGATTTTTCTAAAAATAGTGATTAAGGTTTCTGATACAGGGAGGACATCTCAGAGATTAGTTCTATATAATAATTCCTTTCTTTTCTGAAAAGAGGGGATACCTGTTACTCAGAAAGAAAAGTGATTTAAAAAAAAATCAGCAGGAAAGTCTCTGCTTAACTTAAAATGACAAGAAATAGAATAGTGGGAGAAAGGAGCAAGCCAAAATATGCATTAACATTTCTGCAAGCTGCTTTGTGTTTTGAAGATCAACCTAATGTAAGAGAATTATGTGAGAAATACTCAAAAAAAACAAAGCACAGGCATTAATTAAAAAAAAAAATCTACACTAGCACAATAGTAGAGCTCCCCATCTCAACAACAGGATCAGATCGAAACTTGCTCCTGGAAATTATTCTGGATTAAGAACAGAGATAGACCTAAAACAGACCAATACAGGCTTGACATAACCTACACTTAGAAGAGATGAAAAATATACTGGATTAGGCAACTGAGTGATAAAAGAACAACCCTGGCAGACCAAGTTGTCACAACATGGATTTTTAGAGACTGCCTACCAAAGGGAAAAATATTGACACAATGTGAAAATAGGCTTTAGAAGGGGATAGATTCTCCTGTTGACCTGCACTGCTCTATTTGGTAAACTGCAATATCTAATCTTTTAGAAGTTTTTAGGAGTGATCCTATGATCCATGAGTATTCCCTAGATACATTATTACCAAAAAGACTAAAATTTATCAATACAGTTCTGAAACACCTAATAACACTGACATTTGTGGGACCAAATCCTGTAGGCCTGCGAATAAAACAGCCAACATAGGAAACCTAGAGATTATATATGCAGAATGTATTTCATAACTATTACCTTTGAGTAGTTTTTGCAGGAATTTCAGAACTTTCTGCAAATATTTTGGCTTACTCTAATAGTAAAGATATATCAAATATAAACCACAAAACAAGAAATAATACCATCTGACCATACTTCCTAGGAGTAAGAAATTAGATATGAAGGTGCCCATATCACTGCACATACACTATTATAGTGATATTGTCGTTTCAGACCTTTATCAATTAACTAGATGAGAAACCATACATGTAAAGAACTTAAAAACTATTTAAGGCCAAGCAAAAGTTTGGTTCAGAGGAAAACAACAGTATTAGGAAATAGAACAAACAGGTAGGCTTATGTCAAACAGTCCATTGTTGAGTAAAAGCAAAAAAAATTTTTTTTTTGAAAATTACAAGCATCATGGAAAGCTGAACTGACTTCAACATCTAAAGATCTAAACATCTTTACGCATACTTAACAAAAATCACAATGGAACAACACATAAATTTCAGTAACTGAAATAATGCTACTTAAATGAAATTGTAGATAATATACGCAGCTAAAGAGCATATACTGAAGATACCAAAAAAGTAATAGAAAGATCTAGTTAGGAATCTTATTGAATATATTCTTCCAACTTTTGCAATTTGGTTTGCAAGCATTTTTAGTAACTACTTAGACTATTTATAATGCTGATATTGAGGTGCTGGAGTGTGTCCAAAGAATGGCAATGGAGCTGCTAAAGGGTTTGGAGTACAAGTCCTATGAGGAGTGGCTGAGGGAGCTGGGATTGTTTAATCTGGAGAAAATGAGGCTCAGAGGCGACGTTATCACTCTCTACAACTTGCCTGAAAGGAGGACGTAGCAAAGTGGGGGCTGGTCTCCAAGCATCAGGACCAAAGGAAACAGCCTCAGATTGCTCCAGAGGACATTTAAAGTGGCTATGAGGTAAATTTTCTAAACTAAAGGGGAAGTCTGGCATTAGAATGACTGCCCAGCAAAGTGGTGAAATCACTATTACTGGAAGTGTTAAAAAAATTTGTGGATCTGGCATTTGGGGATCTATTTTCATGGTGACTTATTTATGGCAGTGCCAGGTTTGTGGCTTGACTTGATACATTATCTTGGAAATCTTTTCCAAGTCTAACAATCTTATACTTCTAGGATTATAAAGGAAATCAGCTGAGCCTTCAACCACACTATCTGTCTGGCTAAACTCTGTTTTGGATAATGCTCTTGTCAAGGGGGAAAGGGAAGAATTTCACTCTTCCCAGAAGGCACTACAGATCACTTACAGCTTTAAGAAACCTCCAACACTGCCCCAAACAAGTGCTGCTTTTCCTACACGCCCTGCAGAAAGGCACGATGGCCACAAAACACAACACACATGCAATTATTTGATACTGCAGCACCAACAGCCAAGATTCACACTGTCTGCAACAGTTTCTGCAGTACAGACAAAAGCCCTAAGCCCATTTTCACACCACTAGGCCTGTGGGCCAGGGATCCCTCTTTGGAAAGTATGCACTGAACACTTGAAAGCAGTAGTGAGACTAAATCCTGAAGAAGCATTTGGATCTCTCTGAACCGATTCACACGATGGAATTTCTTCCCATACCAAAGCAGCTTCATGCATACCAAGTCAGCCAAAATACTCTAGCACATACTACTGCTAAACTGAACAGAAGCTCTAGTGCAACCAGAGAGATAATACAGTGATAATATAACATAGCATACTATTTACGAGAAAGGGTGACAGAATAAAAAATTCCAAATACAATGTAAACCAGCTTCACAGTATGTCCTAACATAAGACTGAAAAATGGTGAAGGACATAGACGGCTTATACAAAAAGCACGTTATAATCAAGCATTGTCGCAGAACACTACATATGGCTCATGTTTTCCATCAGTGAGTGTTCAAACCAGTTTTTTTCTTTAGAGACACTACTTGGAATAGGTTCCATTATAAGTTTACCTGTTGCAAAACAATGGGAATCCACTTTTCCTTGCCTTCTTCAGCTACTTCCAAAGTATATTTACTTCTATTTGAAATCATAAAAAATGGAGTGAAGGTTACAATTCTAGTAATATTGAAACTGCTGTTGTGTATGGTGACACCAACCTGTGAACAGAGAGACATTATTTCAAGTACACTTTTTACGCCCCATTTATATCTCCCAAAAATAATGAATTTGAAAGATAAATTTAACTCACTTGGTATTCCTTTTTATGGCTCTTGCACTTCACAGAACCATGACTTCCAACAGTGTCCAGTGAAAACTGATCAGACAGTTCACTGTCAGTTACTCTAAGCTGTACCTGTGAAGAAGCACCCTGAATTAATTCTCAATTTACAAGTCACTGACAACATTTAAAGTTGTGTGTATATATACATATATATATATATTTAAAGAAAGCATAAACATAACTTTCAAATAGAAACACCGGTATTTCCATGTAAGACGTAACAACTCAGTATCATCTCACAAATGTATTTTTTACCATGCTTACTTATGACCCATGTGGAATAAGCATTTTAAGTGTAAGACATTCCAGAGGAAGATTCCTTAAAAAACATCGTAATCAAAATTTTAATGGAAAGTCAATGCACTCTTGTAATCTCTCTCATATAATTCATCCATCAATAACATTAAAATTAAAAAACTCAGAAAACTCAAATGGTGAATTTAACCTTAGCATTCTGTGAACCCAGAACCAATCTACCAACCACCATTGCAAGTATTAATTTTTTCACAGAGCATTCATTGTTCAAGTACCACAGCTTTACATTTCCTACACAATTTCTATGTCTTACCTGGAATAAGAACCTTTATTGATAAAGTATAAATGTAAAAGGAATTTGTTTTATTTAGAAAATACTTATCAGTGAACTTCTTTCAAAGTGAGGATCTCTTCCTTAACAAAACCTCTGATAATGTACATTTCCTATCTCAAGCATCTTTGACACATACTTATTTCAAACATTGTTTTTAGACAGAGATATTACAGGTTTCAAGCCCCTTACAGAGCATAGGACAGAGAAAATATATTTTCAAGAGTAAAAATGCCTTCATACAACAACATAAGCTGTCAAGTTTGCAAAATACAATACCTTATTATTTTGAAGGAAGTTTTTAGGCTGAAAAGAAAAAAGGAGGGGCTTTTTGTAATCTGGAGGATGCTTGCGGTGAATGCCATCTGCTTTGTATTGCAACATTCGACCGGTTTTATTCACCATCCAGTAGGGACTGTGAATTGCTATTATCATCTGCCCAGTTGTGTAGGTCACATGAACAGCAATATCCAGTTCAGTTTTATCCAGCTCTGTGACACAGTGAAACGTTGTGAAGCTGATATCAGGCAGATTGCTTTTTATATGGTACTCGCTTCTCCAGTTTTGATCAAGGTAGTTAAGCAACTGCAAATCTAGTTTTGTTTGGTCCAAGACTGCATTATGAATCTGGGCAGAACATCCTTCTTGTAGAGTGTCATATTTGTTCCCATTTCCCTTAAAAAGACAAGCAGACACCAAACAGGATACACTTACATTAATCACACACAAAATTCATATCAACTTTTATTTTTTAGCTAGCTTTAAAAATTAAGATACAAGCTTTTCAGGCATAATTTTAAAATACTTTTTGTCCTATTTAGCTATGTTACTTTCCTCAAAATCTAGTTTAAAACATTTTGCCAAGAGAACCTTAATGTATTGTCATCAATATCCAAATTGAAAAACCCACCTGTCACCAAATTCAAACATGCTAATATTCTTAAACAACGAATTTCCTCAACACAGTATTTTCTTCACAAAATTTAAATTTGTGAAAGACATACAGAGCCCATTGCTTCCATATATTTGGTACAAGCCACAGACTCCAGTCCTAGTAATTGTTTATTTGCAATGAAGTTTTAGTATTAGATTCTAGTATTTGAGTTCAAATACTAAATATTAAGACCATCTGAAAAAAATCTGTCTCCCAACTTTATTTCTATTACCCTAAGTGACATCAGTGGGACACAATTATACCAGATGCATAGAATGAAATACACAGTGCTAAGTGTCTGTGCTGCATGTTTTAGGTATTTTACTCAAGACTACCTCTCATCTGGCACTGGAAAGAATGCCTATTAACAGTCAAAGTGCACGTGATTGTTTAATTTCATCTGGAAAGAATCTGAAGTCTGGCAGTAGGCTGTTGGCAAAAAGGAAGGCCTATGAGAATTTGTTAAAAGCATGCTACTGCTGAAAGTCAGTGACTGCACATAAAATGCTAACAAAGAAGGATCCACTTGAGGTAGTCTTCACAGAAAAAGCTGCATTATTTAATTAGGCTGAAGTTGCACTCGGGCAACTAAGTGACTCCCACAGGGCCCAACCGGTACAGTGTTTGAGTTTTATTTCACATATATCTGAAGTATGCCTTAACAACACCACACTTCACATTCTGTGATAATATTTCAATTCTGGAAATACAGACTTTATTAGACTATGTAAGACTTGCCCTTATAAGATCTGTGAACTTGCTTCACAAATATTCCACCAAAACCCCTTTGTTTTAATTTCCATTTCAACCAGCTTTCACATTTTAAGTGGGAAATACCACTAAAATTCAAGCATTATGTAATTACCTCTACAGAATAAGTAATTTGGTAAGGAAGAAGATTGCGGAGAAGAACAGAAGGCCATAAATGAACAACGTATGGAAAATCCCATTCATCTTCTGCACCGAGTGAAGTTGTCAATGAATCTTTTACAGGGACAATATTGATGATAAGTGATTGGTTAGTTGACATCACAGATTGGCATTTCCTTTGTAATAAGCTGTCAACATTTTTCATAATTTCATCAAACGTAATTCCTTCACACATATCATATTCTCCCACTCCGTTTTCATTGGCTAATGGTTGCAAACTCAATACGGATCTGTAAATGAAAACATTTTTAAACACTTAACACGTGTCTGAATGTTTCAGTTATAAAAAGTACTATGCAACAGGGACATTCTAATATTATTTTTATTTTGAAAGATTTCTAGGAGTAGATCATTGCCTGCCTTTATCTTGATTAAATCAGGTATCGAATGATGGACTGGATCCCAAAATTTCATAGTATTACAACAGTAGGGTTTTTTTGTTCCATACCTCCACATACCTCCCTTAAAAAAAAAGAGTTATTAGAGATTCTTACTAAGAGACTACTGAATTTCCTTACAAGTGCTGCTCTGTTCCTATTCCAAGCTAAAGGTTTGGATCAACAGCTTACTCCTAGAATAGATGTGCAGAAAGTGCCCTTCTTTTCAGTAACATAAAGCAACAGGTTAGTTCATGGATTGTTTACACGCATGGCTTTTATAAGGCAATGGCTTTAATTTAATACAGCTGCTCCTGAGTGAAATTTTTGTTTTAACACGTTTCCTGACTGTCTAGGGGAACTCATCTGTGCAATGAATCAGAATATCACTAAATCTTATATAGATGGTTAGATATATCAACAAATTAATGAGAATACAATAAAATACAACTTAAGTAAGGAAGAAAATACAAAGCTTTTGCTGTAAAATAAGGAGAGTGCTTGGGAGAAAACAGAAGGAAGAAGTCTCTGCAACCATAAAAAAATCATCAAAGCAAACCTACCTACCTAAAATTTAGTAACATTTCAGCTAAAATGTACATTCCAATTCATTGCAGTTTTCTTATCGGCTTGAATGTGATAATAGCATAGCTATGCTCTATGCTAAGTTTCTCTAAAGTTGATGAGTCTTTTTTCACACCTTTGATAAACTGTACAGCTTTTAATCTTTTACTTCAAAATCAAACAAACAAAAAAAGCCTTTTAGAAATAAAAAAAAGCTGCACTAATTCACCAAACATCACCCACTAAGAAGTGTATCATATACACTTTACACGGTACGGATATTTTAAGTAGCTTAGCTAATTAACTTGTTAATTAAAATGGATTTCAAAATACTTCCAATTCAACAATGAAATAGTACTCTGTTTAACTCAGGTTACATGCCCTGAGAAGCTCCTACCTAGTAAAGACAGCACAGTATTATTTCAGTATTAGGCTGTACCAGCAGTGCACGGGCTTTGCACCACCTAATTAGTGATTTGTCTCAGTTTCGTCTGATTTTTACTTAGAGCTAGGATTAACAGAAACATGATTGAAACAGTTTTTCTTGTGTTTGGCTTGGATGCTTATTATATTTTATCAGAAAGCACAGAGTGTATGACAGCACTTCTAGCTACCTGCTAGAAGCGAAGAAAAATGGCTTGAGATGAAGTTGGTACAAGGTTTTTTAAAGCTAAACAGTTCAACAGAGAATTAATACCTATATTATTTACATTTTTGACCCAATAACTAGATTTCTCTTAGAGTGACACTGACTGACCAATCAGAAACTATTACTTGAAACAGTAGAAGGAGAAGGAAGGAGGAGGAAAGATGAACAAACTGACACCACCTAAAATTCTTCATCTTGTTTCACACCTATTGCTATACTATAAAAACCTTAAATTTAAAACCATCACCATGTGAAAGCACACACTTTCAATTCTCTACGTATTTATGATTTTAACTTATTATTCATATTTTGAAGTTGTTTCCAAGGCCTTAAGTCAAAAGCACTATTCTCCAGGGGGTCCAGGCCTGAAAGCACAGAAGGCTCAAAAACCCCAGGTTTTCGGGATCCAAAATTAGGTAGCAAGAGTAAACAATTTTTAAGCATAATTACATGGATACAATAATCAATAATGTATAAACGTATTCTACTAAAAAAAAAAAAAATTACAATAAAGTACCTGTAAGAGGAAAAGGGTATGTTGAACTCATTCGCTGGTAAAGCAGTCCCTAAACATCTTCCTTCTTCAAAAATATTAAATGGGATTGAAAAGTGATTCCTTATCTATGTAAAACAAAAATCCAGCAACACGCATTAGGAAAAATTGTAAAGACAAATTATAATTTGAGCTTAATAAAGCAAGAATGAGAAGTCTTATTTTTCATTTTACCCACATACCATTCAATGTCAGTATTTCAGAAGAATCTTTCTAAATGATCTGGTTGTGCAGTTTAATGCTACATTTTATTTATTAAATAAATGCCTTTCAAGGAGAGTCAACAAGACTTTGAAAAACCAAAGACAAGTAAATCTCAACTACATGGTAACTTTCCAAACACTGGTCTCCTAAAAATATAATACATACAAAGTTCAAAAATCCATATAGTAAAAATGTAAGGGAAGTCAGAAATTTAAGGTTAAATAATTAATGTCCATTATTGGGCACATAGTTATCTATCCTGCAAACACACCTTTTCATTTATTTCAAGGTAAATTTAATGGCATTAATTAGCTCTTAGTAAAAAAAAAAAAAAAAAATAGAAAATAATCAAACAGTAAAATTTTGTTATTCATCAAGTCATAAACCACTCCGAGTGAAAAAAAGCAACTGAAATGTAATGGGAACATTATCTCTATAAAACTGTAATATCTGATTCAGCACTGCAGCTATAAACCATGTCTATCAAAAATACTATTTAATCAAAAGACATATACACTCAAAGATCTCCCCTTTCAACTGACACTAAACTTGAAAATAATGTATCACTTGTACAGGATGAAGAAAACTAAATAACCTGACTGAAGGATAACTTGAGGAACCAAGGTAAGATTAAAAGAAGTTTGATCACTTCATACAAAGCAAATAGTTCAAGACCAAAATTCAAGCCAATATTAGTTAACATTACTAATAAATTATCCTGATCCAAAATCTGATTGATATCCTCCCGCATCCAACCCATCTCTCACTTTGAAAATGCTTTTTATTCTTGAAAAATCAAACACAAAGCCAAGTTATATAGACCAATCAGGTAAGTTTTTAAAATATATTTTTAATGCTTATTTAAAGACTACAGGATAATTTTCATTCATTAAAAAATTAAATGTATGGATATATAATGACCTGAATAGGGGAACGTATAGTTATTATCTTGCTTCCATCAACAGTGTCAATTTGACTGACAATGGACCTTTCAACACCTGATTCCTCGTGTCTCACTTTGTAAATACATCGACCCACTTTAGTCAATGGAATCTTTTCCACAGTAGAATGATTATGCGGACCTAGAATTTACAAGATGAAACATGAAACACTCAAAAGGAGCATAAAGAAATGGTTGAAAGACAAAAACATGAATTCAATAGAATTTTCTATATCATTCAATCTAATAATAAAAAACCACCCACCGGATGAAGTACAATCAGCACTCTTAATATGCTGCTCTTGCAGTGTTACTAAGGAAACAGCAAAGATTCTTTTCTTGCCACAAGGAAAAGAGTAAATGAGTTCATCATTCAAATATTTAAGTGGGTTTTGCTACTGCAAATAAAATTAGTGCCTCACAGGAAATGTTTACAAGATGTAACGGCTTATTAACAAGGTACAGGTCTCATATTGTAAAAAACAATTCAACTAATACATCATATAGCTGAGTTTGAAAAACTGTCAATTGCTACAATAACTCAAATTGTAAAGACGTACACCGTTAAAAATAGCTAAATTTTAATTTTAGCTTTATCTATGGTTTGTTTAAAACTATTTAAAACCATTTTTTTAAAAACAGCCATCATAAGAGTAACTTTTGTAAACATACATATGATTCCAATTTTGAAATAAAAATTATTTTGAGCAGTTGAATTCTGCAATAACATATAAATGCAAACAAGACTGCGATAAAGGTTATTACATGAATAATTTATCACAGTAGAAAACCTATGCTGCAAAAACTAAAATGTATGATATCCATAAGATTAAGCAGTAAAGGGTAAAGCAGGACTTCAAATACTGCCACGCATCTAGAAGTCAAAGAGACACTTCTTTCATGTTAAGCTGTCCTTCAAAATTTATTGACCTGTACAAGACATTGTATTAAGCATGATAAATATTTACAAAAACAGAAGATGCATGAACTTTGGAACTTACAGATCTGAATGTAAAATCTCTTGCTACTCATTGTTGTCATTGCTGTGAACTGGTCACTCTCATCTCTAGTTCTGACAAATTCCATATTTAAACTCTCTTTGTCTTCTAAATGAAAGAGTTTTGCTCCAAACTTAACATTAAGGACACTAAAGGAATCACTAGGTGAGACTGTGATGGGAACTCCTAAAGAATTTATTATTACAAATGGTGCTCGGTCTTTTTTGAAGATGTCTGAAGTTTGACTAGCGGCTTCAGCAAATGCCTAGAAAGCAAAGAATCGATACAAAACATAAACATATTGAGTAAGGCTTCACCAAGATGATATCTGAAAGTATTCATCTAGCAATTCTCACACCACATAGTTAAGAAATTTTTCTTACCGTGCCCAAGTTACTTAACATCTGCAGTCCTAACTTGGACAATGTGATGTTGAGCTGGTCTTTTGAGGAAACATTTATTACTGTTTTATATTCTGGAACTTTGTAGCTCTCTTCTTCCTCATCATCTGATTCAAACAGCGCTTTTTTAGCCTTCTTCATCTGAAAGGAGATGTTTAAACAATTCTTATCTGACCACTCATTCTGTGGAAGAAAGTTTCACCTCAAGACTCTCTGTGTCTCCCTTTGCCATTTCTATGTCCTGGCATAGTTTTCCATTTTTTTGTTGGTCAAGTTTTTATTCTCAAATAAAAAGAAGAGACAAAGAAGGATAGAAAAAGAGACAAATCATATACTCAGGAAGTCAATAAAATTCCAGTAACAGCAGCTAAATTTATGATTATTCAGAAGTGAAGAATATATATACTAACTACTAACATAGCTAGTAAATACTGTGTGTTAACTTTTGTCTTAACCTCGAGTGACACTATGTAAAATGTTACTCATAATCGACTTCCTAATGTTAAAACAGTCCTCACATTTAGTCTTCACATGTTTTCAAATCAAATACCTATTTTGTTTTCATTTGTTGAAAGAAAAAATAATAAAAAAACCTGATGGAATACATTTCTCTACCCTTCAACACTTCAGGAAATTATGTATTTCCAAATGTTGTATTTCATATCAGGGTGAGAAGACATGAGGTTTGACTCACTATGTTCTACCTGTCTCCTGTATTTTGTCTTACACCTTTCTGCAAAATTGTCAGGGGTATTTTTAACAGCAGTATCTCAGTCCATAGTCTTTATCCTTCTGAGGCTACTACTGTGAAAAGCTTTTGATAATGACAGTCCTAGGAAAAGGGTGGCTCTTTACTTCTGAGCAAACTCTCAGGTTAAAAAAGCTTAAAGAGTTTCGAAAAAAAGTCAGGAAACAATGAAATGAAACAGTTAAGACAGAAGACAAAAAAAAGGTACCTCACATCCTTTGGTAACAACCTTATCTAGTTTGAGACCACAATCTAGACCATTTCCAGGAAAGTTGAAAATGAGGTGGTAAGAGCACAACTCCCAGAGTACTCTTTGTGCTACTCAACAGCTATCAGTTTTTCCAACACAATTTTTGCTACACATACTATTGTGGAACAAGAGCAGTGGCTTGTCTTTCCAAAGTCCCTGAATGCATCATTAGCACATGGTCTATAGGACAAAATGATATAAAGCTCTTATGATTACCCTGGTAATCTAGTAAACTAACCTCAATATCTAATAAATACTCAATTTATTACTAGAATAAAATTTTGCCACCTGAAAGACAATATTTAACAGATCTGTGAATCTGGATCATTCCTTGTATAAGAACTGGTTTCATCTACTACTTGGGAAAGAACTTTCAGTAACCAACAAGAAGGAACAAAATTGTTAGATCAGTCTAAAAATGAAAGATGGAGAGCATTTGTTTTTTCTAAGGTATCATAATGTTATATTTGAGTTCAGCTTTGGAAACTATACCTTGATATCAAGAGTCCATGGCTTGAATAAGTCAGTCTTCTCAACTTCTAGTGGTTCAAGCAAAGGTTCCCACACGCCAAACATCTCATTAAAATAATGTACCTATCAAAATCCAGCAATCAATTAGGAATTTATATAAATTTATATAAAACTTAAATTAAAAATTCAGATTTAGAAGTATGTTAATTATTTTAGTAATCTAAAAGATTACTAATCAGATTGATCTTTCAGCTGCTACTACAAAATGACACAAATGCATTAGAGAAATAAATGAGGCAGCTAAATCTCTACTATGAAGTGAGTTCTAAATAAGTAGTAAAAATTGTGACACTTAAAATACAATTTTGGCTTAAATAGCAGGTGCACTGGAATTCAAAAGCACTATAAATAAGGAAGAATCTACCTACAACAATCACTGAATTTTGTCACTAACTTCCAAATATGAGCCAGTATGGATGTTTTATGAACTTGTACCACATTGGATTTTAAAGAAACAACATATTATATATTCTACTGTAATATTAACTGAAGAATATTAGAGACTTTCAGACAGTTGTGATTCCAACATTTAACATTGATGTAACAGCTCTTGAGGAACTGGCAAAGTGTGTCAACGTTAGGCTGCCTAACACCAATTACTGTGCCATTAATTATCATTTCATCTTCATGCATCAGACTTTCATTTAAATTCAGGTATCATAACCCCTCATTCCCATCATGCTACCACAACATATATCTGTAGGAGTTTAGTATCAAATATATGGGTTATTTTTCTTTTATTGTCTAAACAACCTGTATGTAATATTTAGACAACAGGGTTTAGCACCCTAGGAAAAGTTCTGTTTCATTATGTAAGATTGCTCACCTCTAGCTCAAGACGAGAATGTAGGTTGATTAGAGTACTCCAGTTCTTGACTTCTCCAACAAATGAGGACTTGGCTAAAAGCATAGGCACTGTTCTGTGCCCAACTCCAGCTTCGAGTGTTAGAAAAACAGACTCTATATTAATTTTCAAAGACTCTCCTGTGGGAACCAGTTCAGTGTTTGGATTTTTATCTTCATTTTCATTAGTCTCTTCAAGAAACCACAACTTCAGATTTTTTATATCTTTCTTATTCCATAAGTCAGGAGGAATTTGACTGATCTCTTCATTAGTTGTTTCTGTAGTTTGATAAAGGGCTGATGTAATAGTGATTACAGTGTTTATGATTATTGGTGAAACCTACAAATAAGAAATTGGAATAACTGGAAATGAGTATCTGGTACAGAAACAGCTAGTTTCAGACACAAAAGCATAATGAGTATGTTACAATAACAAAATACTTCCATTTTCAACAGGACTCTCATTTGAAGATACCTCCCTTCCACATGCAGTAGTTCATTTTTTTCAGATTTGCAACCCCTGCCTTATTTCCAGATGGAAGCTTTCTACATCATTCAATGATTTATCCGAACACTTCAAAACTTATCTCTGCACACTAGCCACTTTATAAAACAGGGATTTCAAAACTGAAGCATAGTGACACAGTTGTTCACTTTCAATTTTTCTTCATTTTGATGTGCTTCATTAGGTAGGTGACCTAATGATGAACTGGAATGATTCCCCACTTCAGTCATTCCTGAAGCAACTTCATAGCCTGCTCAGTGGGAAGTAGAAAACTAAAAACACAATACAAGCCTACTTACTTCTATTGTTAGAGATTTAATGGTTAGATCAGCTGTCTGTGGATTAGTACTTGACTGTTTCATTTCAAAGAAGAAGTCACAAGGCTGCAATACCTACACAAAAACATAAAAAACATGTCATATAGAGAAAAATATATTTTTAAAAAATTACTTTGAAATCATACACATAAAAAGTACTGAAAGAAAACTTACCAATATTTGGCTTTTCAAAATTAAGAGAATTCTGAACACTAACATTTTGAAAGAAATAACAAGCATCCAGATGCATCAGCACAGGCATTCTCAATCATTAAAGACTGAAACATTAGCTACAGTAAAATACATTACACTTCCATAACTCCATTCTTACAGTAAAATCTACAGATATCTTCAATGCACTGCACCCTCATGTCCCTGACTTTTGAGAACCAGTTTTTCAGTTGCAACACAGCAAGGACACAGTTACATTTTTCCTAAATAACAATATAACTGTTGGAATCACAATCACTCAGCTCCAACTTTGTTTTGCAATCAGTCTCTGAACATTTACACTTGCCAAAGTTTACCAAATCAGAGGTATGCCATAAACAAAACCAGAGCTACGCTATTAATACATAGAGAGCACCCAGATGTATTTAGACTCTACTGACACTGCCCAGACAGGAAAATTTGCTTTCCAATCACCATCTGAGATGATCAGTCTTTCAAAAACTCTAATTTCAAACCATACTGACTGTACAATCTTTTCTGACATCTCTGTCCATATCTGAATCAGATGCTGGAGGCACAGACATACCCTGAATCAGTTTGACCACACTTTTCCCAAATGAGTTTGATCTAACAGAAGTTTTTGTCCATAATATTATTTTTTAACCTATTGCTCAAATTACCTTTTTTCCTTACTCCGCATTACATTCAGGAATGAAAAATAACAGATTCCTCTTTAGACCAACACACATATAAGAAATATATAAAGACCCCTTCATTATTTATACTATTTTATATCTGGAGGTTAGTTTCCCTACTTGGCGTCTGGACATGACACTTGGGGATAGGGTTTAGGGATGACTATGGTAGTGCTGGGTTGACAGTTGGAGTAAATGATCTTAAAGGTCTCTTTCAGTTTTGATGATTTTGTCATCCAAAGGATGAATTCATCCAACCCAATTATTTTCTGTCGTAGGTTGATGTAAGGTGCATCCAAAAGTATGTATTCTATTACCATTTTCATAAATTCTTAAAAGCAGGTGGGGCAGTGTTCCTTATCTCCTCTATGACTCATCCCTGGTAACTCCCTCCTGGAGGTATCTTCTGATAATGGGCAATCAAGCCTCACTGCATGACTGATAAAATTACATCATCCCACTGTGAGATCCTCTGCCCAGGGGAAGGAAACAAGCATTCCTATCTGGATATAATCTGAGGTTTGGAACACCACAAGCAGCTTTATCCACTGGATTCCCAAAGGACAAGAGCTCCGTGACCACCACTGGACCTTCAGAGGAAGATCAGACCCTTCCACAGGATCACTGCTTCAACAGAACATCATCTACCACTTCAAAAGCACTGCAGCCGCCATATAATCAGACTGCTACCAACACCCTGACCAACAGGGTGTCAGGCTGTATCCTGACTCTGTCAGTGTTTCTGTATTATTGCATTTATTTTCATTTTCCTATTAAATTATATTTCTGTCTTGGAATCTCCCACGGGCTTGTTTTCAAACTAGTACACTTCCTCCAGACTAAAATTAGATTGTTTACAGAAAACCTGGGTTCCGAGGTTTGCCTACGCACGTTTTCAAAAGGAGCAGTTATGCTCCTACCTGCAGGTAACTTTTTTTTCCCCACTCTTCTCAAGAACTATCTGCATCAAGGAAGGTACTGTTTTAAGCACTAAAACTAGTGTCCTCTGAAGCTTTTTTCACTATGTATAGCACAAGCATCCTGTCAGATTCAGATCTTTCCCCCCCACCGCCCCGTTTCTACAGTCTGAGATAAGAGATTCCATCAGAAGATAATCCTGTAAGAGGGATAACTTGATGTGAAGCCTTCCAATAGCTTTCTACAAAGAAAGTAATGTTTATGCCACATTTGCCAGCTACAAAAATGAAAGTCGAACAACTTTGCATTGTATTGTGGCTATCAATGCCAGTGCATCACTTTCTAAATGACTAGAGTAACATTTTAGTGAAATTAAAGACTGTTTATACCCAAGGAGAAACTGAGGTGCTATGATTCTACCTGAAATTGAGACGAAAGGGAAGCCCCAGTCCTTTCTGCATATAGCTTTGGTCTTTCCTATATCACTCCATAAGTAAGCAGGCATTAACAGAGAACTGAAAAGATTTGCTCTTCAAAATTCATCTGTGGTCTGAGGACATGGGTAACTGTTGCATATACAGTCAATTTGAATTTTTTCTCTGATGCAACAATATCATCACAGAATTAACTGAGGAACAGTCTGCTGTAGAGGCAGAAAAGCTGTAAGAAACTCGAGGAGTCAATGCACTTCCACCTGATCAGTAACTAACAAGTCTGTTTCTGTTGCCAAAATACAAATAGGTAGTTTTAACATAACAGATATATGGACCTTAAAATAAAGGAATTTATGAACAGTACACAATAAGTAAACTATTTCCTATATGCACTTTTTTTCTTTTGGTGACACTATTATTCTCTTACATAGCTATTTAATACAAGGTTTTAGACTGATAGCACTCCAAATTAACTATACTGCATTTGACATAGCATACACTTACTATTTAACTGGCTTACATGGGATATGAAAGACAACTAACATTTTACTCCCTGAGACTGTGAATTGTAGCTTGTTACACAAACCAAACCCCATTGTCACAGATCAAGATAATGCTTTAGGCGTATCAGACAAAAGAGAATAAAATCAACAAAATGTTAATCATAAAATTATACTTATACTGTAAATGTGTACTACTATACTGGTATATACATCTTAATGAAGAACATTTCAGAAATTACTTGTATTTTAGTAGTATAAGTTAAACAGCACCTTTAAAATACACATTGAATGGTTGCAAACTCACCGTAGTAATGTTCTCTTTCCTTTCTTCTGGAAGAAATGGGCATGCTTTCATCTGTATCTCTCTAACAGCAGCTGTCATGTTGTACCTTTCAGGGCTACTCTTAATGAAGACCTCACACTGTGTTGTAACCACCAATGCAGGAGCATCACTTCTTGTTAAATCGGCCACAAACACAATCTCTGGATTTTTAACAACAATGTTCATTTCCATCGTAGATACAGGCTGCGCAGATGCTTCAGAAATATAAATTACATTAGTTTAATTGTTCAAAGATTAAATTTCAATTACTCTCTTGTTGTGATTTAATGATTAATATAATTAATATTATAATCAACAATATTGATTATAATAATTATTTAATTCTTGTAACTTATAGGAAGGCCTTGACTACTTAGGGGCAAGATCTAGCATAAGTAGTGCTAGGAAATCTGTAGATCCCTGTAACTGACATTTCTATGCCCTTCACTGAAGGCACAAAACCATTTAATATCTAATTACTCTTGGGTGTAACAAAAGACTTCAGGAAGCTTCTCTGTCAAAATGACAAGGGTTAACAGTATCACAAATGTTACTTTCTCTGGCATTAACAAATGTATCAGCTTCACTCCATAACTACATTTGCCAACTCTGAACACAGTCTTAAGAAAATGCTCGCACATTTTCTGCTCTCTGGAGTAGCAAACTCTCATTTTTCCACACGACAATAATGCAGCATTACTGATGCCTAACGTAAACACTTGCAATAAAAATATGATTTCATATAAGACTTCCTTATCTGTTCAGACTTTGATCATCAGCAAATAATCACAACAGGCCTGGCTGAGAGGGACACAACTACGATACTTAGGAAAATAATATCAAAAAAACTGGTACTTGCTTTGGCATACATGATGAGAACTACCTGAGGCCTGGAAGCATAAAAAGAAAATTTCCTGTTCTAATGGACCAATTTTTGATGTCAGGCACTCACGCTAAAGGTCTGTTTTTTGATGTAATAAGAAATGCAAATGAGAGGACAAATGAAATGACATTTCTAGGCAGCAATATCAGACAGGCAGATTCCATATGTAAGCACAATATAATACACTCCATTATTATTCCCATTTTATTTTAAACATACATTTTCAGATGTCTTCTTTCTCTAGTAAGACCAGACTTCATTTGGAAACAAAAACTAAAAGGTCATGAATCTATTTCCATGATGCAAAGCTAACAACATCAACAGTTGCAAGCTGTTCATACATATAAACATAGGAAATAGCATAAAAGGAGTATTGTATTTTTTGCATACTATAACAACATCAAAATTAAGCTGATCTTCAAATACAGATTTTAAACTATTACTGGTGTATACTGGTATATACCTTGGTCCTTTACAGGTAACGACTGTCTGAGATTTGTCTGTGCAGCAGCACTCTCTGCTTTAGCCTTTAGGAATATATCTGCTACAGTAAGTAGAAACTCCATGCTTGCACAAAGGTATATCTCTTGAACAATAACGTCAAGAACAGTGCCATCTCTCCCCTGTTTGTAGTTTACATCCACCATAACCTTCTTTTCAAATCCATGTTTCATTTCCACCATTCTGAAAGGTAATTAAGGAGGCATTTAATGAAACAGTAAAAAGCCAGTCATGAATACTGAAAACCAGTCGAGATTCTCATTCCAGATGCAATACATTAACAAGACCAAATTTAAAAAGCAACACAAATAATTTTAGAATATGACTGATACAAACATTATCACAAATTTTATATAACTTTAAAACTAACTGGAATCCCATACACTGGTAATTAAAGGTGTTAATAACAAGACAAACTATTGTATTTCCTTGCTTTCACATCAAAAGTACTACATTTTACTGAAGTTTGTTAGTATTCATGAAACATCATCTCAGTCTTACTTAGAACTTCATTAAAGTGGAAAGTGAAATTGTTTTCTATGCACGTTTATTAAATTTGTATTTAAAGCTCAGTTTATTTTTTTTTTTTGTATTTAGCATTGGTCTCTCATAAATACACGTTGAACAAAAGACACATGAAACACATATCCAACAGTAACATGTACTTCAAGAATTCCAATATTAAACAATTGCAGTTTTAACAGAATACTAATAAAAACTGAAATGTTATAAACTCTTTGTCTAACTCTAATAAACAGCAAATTATGTAAAATTACAGACCTTGGTGTAGCCTTCTGGATCGACTGTCTTTTATCATCTAATGTACAGTTTGCCAGTTTGACTGAAGCATTCATTGAACCATCTGATAACATTTTCAGAGCAGCTGACATGAGAACTAATTTAAACTCTGCAAGCTTCAAAAGGTCATCTCTCTGATCCAAACTGTTAACCTGTTTAAACAAAACATTTGTACATTTCATTACAGGTAGCAAAAAATAATACATAGGTTTGATACACAGTTTTATTCCAACTGATCATATTTTCAATAATAATAAATCAAATAAACCAACTATTAATTCAAAAGACAACCACAATCAACAACATACAAGAAAAACTTTCAAAGAGCAATGCTTTGCCATTCTACCATCTTTCTAAGGCAAGCTTACATAAGTGAGAGATCTAAGTTTATAATAAATTACAAACTTTTAGTCAGAAATCTGGTGACAAATTTTGTATGTTTAAATCAAGATGAATATAAATGCACTCCTATTGACAAATTTAAGAATCTTTCTCCACCATTTTGTGTGTGTCCATGTATCCATTTCTATGTGTAACTAATAAATATGTTTCATTCCTCTGCATATTTTTCTTCTCAAACTGTATTTTAAACTAATATAAATCCTCATCAGATATTTAGTCTGATGACTAGAAGATGCCACGTATTATGGCTGCCACTGGCTATTATATTTCCTATAGCAACTGCCAAAAGCAATTTAGCTAAAATACCTGTTCTGTCATTTCCATCACATTTGTTATTATTGCTAGAACACACTCTCTCCGTCATAAAATAAACTATTTTTGTTCAGAATTTCCAGGACTCTAGACAACCTTAAAGCTGCTGATTACTCTTAGTAACCAAAATTATACTTACCTGTTTTGAATTTGGACTATACAACACTAAAGTCAGTGAGTCAAATCTGAAGTCCAGTTTTAGTGTTGTTTTTATTTTCATAGGTGAATGCAATTCCACCACAGCTGATGTCACAACAGTTACACCTTTCAGGAACGAGAAAAATGGTTAATATTAAAAAAATTACCTGACTGCAAGTAAGGGAAAACACAAAACAAAACATCCTCACTTACAACCATAAAGACAGCAACTTCCCTTCTTCTCCACATGTAAATCCATCCACACTTAGTATGCGTTTATCATGCTTTATGTGACTACTTTTGGCAAAATCACACAATGTTTGAGAATACAAAACACTTTCCTTACATATTCTACATGAGATTTTTACCATCTTTAAAACACAAAGGCACAACTCCCCCTTAATATTGCATGGTACTATACACAAAAGTGTTATGAAGAATACAAATTTATTTTCATTCTCATTTGTTTATCTGCCACACTGCTTCTGGCTAATAAAGGAATTCAACAAAAGATGGTTTTCTTTACTTGCTTTTCTTTTTAGTGTGAGCTAAACAGTGAATAGGTAGCGACATATATTGAATAGGAACAAATTGCAGGGGTTTCATCATTAAAGAACAAACAGATCTAAATCAGAACAGCAACAAAACCATCATATACAGGAAGGAGAGTAAAATGGAAGCTTTCCAAAGTCAGGCTGTTAACAAATGTAGTTGACAGACTTTTAAGTGCTGCCTTGCATTACAACCAGGAAAACAAGACCCTTACATTACATGCCATGTTCCAAAATTCACTACAGTGGCTCAGTTGCTCCTATTCATTATTATTACTGTCAGATATAGCTCAAACCACAATGTCAAGATAATAGGTCCACGGGCAGTCAACTGACCTTATCAGCCAAGAAGGCACTTAATGGCAGCAACAACAACAGCCAACAGCAGTGGCTACAGTTGCAGAGCCTGGTAGAGGGTTCCCAGAGTCAGGGAAACCCAAGAGGTGGAAGACCTGGCAGAGCCCAGCTCTCCTAAGTGAAACCTTCACCTTGAGGGCCTTGCCAGAGCAGCCCAGGAAGATTTAAACGACTCTAGCAAGCATGAGCAACATGGAGCACAGTGAAAAGGTGGGCAAATACAACATGGCACATCAGAAAGATGTGGCAGAGCTGCAGCAGTTCGTGTGGGCAGGGCATGTAGGAGGGCAGAGTGACGCCCTCCACCAGCTCCTGAGGAGAGCTCATCTGGTGGTTTTCACCTACCCCATGAGAACAGACACAACAGTGATCTCCACAAAGCCAAAAGCCATTGCTAGAAGGAGCACAGCAACCCAGACTGACCTCCCTCAGAAGCATGCATCTGGTCAGGCCTACAGTTGCAGGGAGTGTTTGAGCTTGGCATTAGCACCAGAGGGCAGAAGAGACTACAGTTCTGTGAAGTGGGACCAGGTGGATGACCTGCTGATCTTAGAGAGGAAGTAGAGAGCCTGAAGAGTACCGGGGGTCTGATAGAAAAATAGACTGGTGAAAACCCTTGAGAGAAATGCAGGGGGTGGAAGCTCAGCACAACTCAAGGAACTCCAACACTCTTGTCATGAGACAGAAGGAAGGTATCTAAAAGACAAGGAAACAGGTCCCTGCTGGGGGCAGCAGGAGAATCGCCTCCCTTGCCTTCACAGGCAACCTTAGGAAATAGATAGGAGTCTCCAGAATCTAAGCATGAAGCAAATGACAATGAAGGTGAAGGTCTACCTGGCAGGGTGCCCAGAGAAGGTCAGTCAACCAAATGCATCTCAATTTCAAGTTAAGTAAGAGAAAAAGAAGAGTAATTGCTGTGACTCTCTTCTGAGAGGAACTGAGGGCTCTGTATGCCAGCTGGACCTATCCCACAGGGACGTCTGCTGCCTACCTGGGGCTCAGGTAAGAAGTACCTTCAGGTAAGAAGAAAACGGGACCTGGAACACATGTTATGGTCTCTTTTGTCTTGTCAAGAAAATCATGCAGATGAACACCCTGGAACACAACTCTGTGTTACCATCAGAATTTTGGTTTTGTTCATCATGGGTCAGTTTATAGAACACTGAACCTGATGGCACCAACCAGGTGCCCTGTCTCAAAGGGGAAAATGGACTTTACCTCACGAGTTAACAGGGCTTGTTGAGAGAGCTTTGAACTAGATTTAAAGGGGAACAAGAACAGAGCCAACCTCGACAAGATAAGGTGCAGGAAGGGGAGAACTACAGTGACCACCCAAGCAGCAAAAGGAGACTTAAAAGGGAATACATTCAGTGAGTACAAGCATCCAAAGATGAAATCACAAGACAGACCGGGGGGAACCCTTTGCACAATTAAATACTTCTATAATGTACACAGTGTACTATAATGTACTGTGTACACCAATGTACACAGTAAGGAAAACAATCACGAGAAACAAGATGTGCATGCAGACAAAGGACTTTGACCTAATTACAATCACAGAGATGTGGTGGAATAGCTCACATGACTGGAACGTTGTCATGAAGGGCTATATTCTGTTTAGGAGAAAGATTCTATGTGAGGAAACACCCAGAACGTATCAAGCTCTGTCTTGCAGCAGATGATGAGCAAGTCAAAAACTTACAGGTCAGGGTTAAAGAGTAGACCAGTAGGGATGACACAGTTGTGGGTAATTGCTGCAGGCCACCCAAGCAGGAGAAGGAAGTGGATAAGGCCTTCAACATGCAGCACAAAACAGCCTCAGAAACACAAACGCTGGTTCTTGTGGGGGACTTTAATTACCCTGACATCTGCTGCAGAACCATCACTGTGAAACACAAACAGCCCAGCAGGCTCCTGAAAAGCACTGATAACAGCTCCCTATCATCATGTGGAGGATCCCACATGGAATGTTGTAGCTGCTTGACCTCACACTAACAAGCAAGGAAGGCCTTCTGGGAGATGTGAAGTTTGGGGCAGCCTTGGCTGGGTAGTGATCATGAGACTGTAGAGTTCCCTATTGGGTGAGGAGTGAACAATGCAGCAATTAAGATTCTAACCATGGACTTCAAGAGAGAGAACTCTGGCCACTTCAGGGAATTCTCTTGAAAGAATCCATGGGAACAGGGGGAAAAGGAGTTGACATTCAAGGATCACTTCCTCCAGGCTCAAGAACTGGCATCCCAATGCAGGCCAGTGAGCAAGAAATCGGGCAATGGGCAAGAGACCGCCATGGAGGAATAAAGAGCTTCTGTCACTACTCACCCAGAAACAGGAAATACATAGGAGATCTAAGTGGGATGAAGCTACTTGGAATGCATATAGAGAGGTTGTCAGGGTAAGTTGAGACAATGAAGCCCAAGGCCCATCAGGAATTAGATCTGGCCAAGGATGTCAAGGACAACAAGAAGGGCTCCTCTAATAACAAAAATAAAACTAAGGGTAGTGTGGGCCTATTGCTAAATAGAGGGGGGACACTGATAACAGAGGAAGCAGAGGAATTACTGTACATCTTCTTTCCATCAGTGTTCACTGTCAAGACCAGCCACCAGGAATCTCTGACCCAGGAGGCTGGACTAAAGGAATGTTGGAAGAAAGCCTTTCCCTTGATCAGGGAGAATTGGGTTAGAGAACACTTGTGCAGTTTTAACATCCACAAGACCATGGGCACTGATAGGATACATTTATGAATGCTGAGAGAGCTAACTGCACACAATCATCTTTGAAAGGTGGTGGTTAGGAGTGATGCCTGAGGACTCGAAGGAACTAAAAGTCTTCAAATAGGGCAATGAAGGAAGACCCAAGGAACAACCAGCTAGTCAGCCTCATTTCAATCCCTGCAAAGGTGATGGAGTATCTTTTTCTGGAGACCATCTCTTTTATCCCCATGGAACACAAAAGGGTAGTCAGGAGTAGTCTGCATGGATTCACTTAAGGTAAATAATGCTTGACCACCCCGAATATCTTCTATAATGGAATAACTACCTGCATGGATGAGGTAAGAGCAGTGGATACTGTCTCCAACAATAGACTTGACTCCAACAAGGAGTCAATAATGCCTCTCACAATATCCTCACAGGCAAACTCAGCAAGTGCTGCCTGGATAAGTGGACATTGAGGTGGACAGGGCAGAAAGTTATGGACAGGAAGCTCCAGACAAAATTTCCTTACTCTGCAGATGACCACACACTGGGACAGATCACCCAGAGAGGTTGTGGAGCCTCCCTTACTGGAGATATTTAAGGACTGTCTGGACACAATCCTGTGCCATGTGCTCTGGGATGACCCTGCTTGAGCAGGGAGGCTGGACCAGATGACCCGCTGTGGTCTCTTCCAACATGACCCATTCTGTGAGACCCTCTAAATTGATTTAGTCCCCTGATTATTGCCCACTTCTGTTTCTTCAGGTTGGCAATGATGATCTTGAGGAAAAAAGTCCTACGGCAATCAGAAAGGACTTCAGGATGACTGGTTGAAGGCACAGAAGCATAAGGTGGTGTTTTCCTTGATCCATCAGTAGTAGTGAAGAGCACTGAAATAAACAGGAGAACCCACCTGATCAACACATTGCTTGAAGGCTGGTGACATCAGTGGAATTTTCTTTCTGTGACCATGAGACAACTGATGTAATACCATGACTGCTGGGGACAGATGAGGCTCATCTGTCTCAAAGGGGTGAAAGGATTGTTGCCCATGAGTTGGCAGGGCTGATTAAGAGGGCTTTAAGCTAGATTTGCAGGAGGATGGGAATAAAGCCAGGCTCACTTAAGATGAGCCTAGGGGTGGGATGCCAGGGCTAGGAGTAAAATCCGTAGTCCAGCTGAAGTGGCAACTTCATTGGCAACTACACCAATGCATGTAATACGGGTTACAAACAGGAGGAGCTGGAGGCCACTGTGCAGCAGGAAAGCAATGACAGAAATGTGGTGGGATGACCAGAGTGATGGAAGCTACACTGGATGGCTACAAGCTCTTCAGCAGGAGCAAGCAAGGAAGGAGAGGTGGTGGGGTGGCTCTGAACATTAGAAAGTGTTTGGACTTTACAGAGCTCAAGGATAGTGATGAGAAGGCTCAGTGCCTATGGGTGACAATCAGGGAGAAGGCTGGAAAGGCAGATATCCTGGTGGGAGTCTGTTACAGACAAACCAGGAGAGGAGGTGGGTGAACTATTCTATAATCAGAGGGCTGATGTTTCACGATTGTCATGAAATCCTGGGAAATTTTAACCTGTCAGATGTCTTCTGGAAATTTCACATAGGAGAGAGGAGGCAGTCTAGGAAATTCCTGGAGTGCCTGAAGATAACTTCCCAACACAGCTGGGAAGTGAGGCCACCAGGGGAGCTGCCCTGCTGGATCTGCTGCTTACAAACAGAGAAGGGAGATGCTGTGGTTGGAGCAATCTTGAGCACAGCGACCATGACATGTGAACTTTCAATATTCCGGGGTGTCAACAAAATCTTGGACTTCTGGAGGGTGGACTTTGCCCTGTTCAGGACACTGGTTCAGACAGTTCCTTGGAAATAAGCCATTAAAACCAAAGGGATCCAAGAAGTCTAGAAGTACTTTAAGAAGGAAATCTTATAGGCACAGGACCAGACTGTTTCTGTGTGCTGGCTTGGTTGAATAGGGAGGAATTAAGGGGGGAAAAATCAGAGTTTATGACCTTTGGAAGAAGGAGTAGGCAACCGGAAGAAGAGTTCAACGATGCTGTTAAGTCACACAGAGAGAAAATTAACAAGGCTAAAATGCAGCCAGAACACAATCTGGCCACTGCTGTGGAGGAAAATAAGAAGTTTTTATAAATACTTTTATAAATACAAGAAAGGGCAAGCACAGGAATAATCTCCACCCTTTATTGGATGTGGACGGGTACGCTGCCACTAAGGATGGCTGGAGGAAAAGGCTGGGGTACTTCATGCCTTCTTTACCTCAGTGTTTTAAGAGTGAAAATGATTATTCTCTGGGCAACTGGCCATCTGAGCTGGTAGACAAGGTCAGAGAGCAGAAGAGACCTGCTGCAATCCATGAGGAAGTAATTAGTGACTGCTGTGTCACTTAGACACTCATAAGTTTATGGGGCCAGACAGGATTCAATCTAGCGTGATGACAGGGATGGCAGAGGAGCTCCCCAAGTCACTCTTCACTATTTATCATCAGTCCTGGTTAACTGGAGAGGCCCCAGATGAGTGGAAGTTGGCCAATGTGATGCCCATCTACAAAAGAAAGATCCAGGGAACTGCAAGCCTGTCAGCTGGCCTCAGTGCTGAGGAAGGTTATGGAGATCATCTTGAGTGCAATAACATAGCACAAACTGGACAACCAAGGGATCAGGTCCAGCCAGAATGGTGTCAGAATGGGTTTAGGAAAGGCAGGTCCCGCTTGATTTCCTTTTTGACCAAATGACTCATCAAGTGAAAGAGAGAAAGGCTATGGATGTTGGCTATCTGTACATAAATGAAGTCTTTGATACTTTCTCCCAGGATACTTTATCCTGGAGAAGCTGGCAGGCCAGGGCTTGGACAGGTACACTCTTTGCCGAGTTAAGCACTAGCTGGATGGCTGGACCTAGAGAGTGGTAGTGAATGGAATTATATCCAGTTGGCAGACAGAAACCAGTGGTGCTCTCCATAGCTCAATATTGGGACCAGTTCTGTATAAAAACTTTGTAAGGGATCCAGATAAGGGCATCAAGTGCCTCTCAGTCAGTTCACAGATGACAAGTTTGGCAGGAATGTTGATATGTTGGAGGATTGGAAGGTTCTGCAGAGTGGTCTGGTTAGACTGGATAATAGGCTGCAGCCAGTGGCATGAAGTTCAACAAGGTGAGGTGCCAAACCCAGCACTTGGATCACAACAATCCCAGGCAGTGCTAGAGGCTGAGAACAGAGTGGTTGGAAAATTGCTCAGGGGAAAATGATCTGAGAGTGCTAGTCAGGACTGGCTGAACATGAGCCAGCTTTGCCCAGGTGGCCAATGTCATCCTGGTCTGCATCAGCAGTAGTGTAGCCAGCAGGACCAGTACAGTGATTGTCCCCTGTACTCAGCCAGTACTCAAAGAAGGACCATACTTCAAATCCTCTTTCCAGTTCTCACAAAACAAAGACAACTGAGGTCCTGAAACGTCTGGAGAAGGGCAATGGAACCACTGAATGGTCTGGAACATAAGTTATATGAGGAGTGGCTGAAGGAGCTGGAGATGTTCAGGCTAGAGAAAAGGAAGCTCAGAGGGACCCTACTGCTGCCCACAACTACTTGAAAGGAAGTTGTAGCAAGATGGGGGGCTGGTCTCCTTTCACAGACAGCTAGTGAGTGACAGGGTAAGATGATACAGCCTCAAGCTGAGACAGGGGAGTTTCAGGCTGGACATCAGGAAGGATTTCTGCTCAGGAAGGTGGTGGATTCACCATCCCTACAAGTGCCAAGAAGACTAAACATGGCATTTAGTGCTATTGTTAAGTTGACATAGTGTTTTTTGGTCAAAGACTACATTTCATGTTCTTGGAGGTCTTTTGCAACCTTAATTTTTCTGTGATTCTACAATATTGGTATACACGAAGAAGTCTGGCATTCATTTTTAAATGCAATTCCAAAATAAGCCATATATTGACAATAATACCTAAAAAACCCAAATGATGTAATTTTGCACGATATTACCTGCAGAGTGCTGAGTACCATGCATTTCACAAGAATGACTCGTTGATGCTTTTGATTCTTGCAAAGCTGTTGATGCACCAGAGCCTTCACCTGCATTTTCATTTAATGTCCTCAGTATTGTGGTAATATCTTCCTGACTGAGAATTAGCTTTAAAAAAAGATTGAAATGGAAATCAGAACAACTCTGTGTAACTTTTGGTAAGTAAAATCTAAGCTTACAAATAAACAGATAAATCAAATTAATCTCATCTGAGTCTCTTTAGGATGCTGAACATTTTTTCTCAAATTCACACAATTCCTTACTGTAATTTCAAGAAATCAGAAGTCAGTCACACATTATTTTGTTTTCATCCATAAACTTTCAATACCAAGTTGCAATTTAGAAACTGGAACGTCAGAATATGTACACATACAGTTTTGACTTACAAACTGAAAGTCAACTGTAAAATTTTTATCTGCATTTAGTCACAAGGCACTTCACAGTAAGAGTTATTTCACAGTAATACTTATGAGTTCTATTTCAAAATCGGGCAAATCAGTTTTCCTCACACAGTTCACAACCTTCATATTTTTAATGTTAAACTTAAACTATGTTATGTTTAAATTTTCATTTATGTTAAATTTCTTTATGTTAAATTTAAATTATCCTAGGATGAATCCCATCTGGCCCCATAGATCTGTGAGTGTCTATGTGGCACAGCAGGTCACCAATAACTATTCAGGCTTGTCATAGGTACAAATTCAGCACTGCTACTGAACAAACCAATAAACCACAACTTTTCCAATCTTTCACTGAAAGACACTGACAGGTAAAAAACTAGAATACAATAAGCATTTTTAACTAGCAATAGTAAATTCATAGTACAAAGTCTGCCAGCAGTGTCACAGATAAAATACAGAGCTTAAATTAGAACAGAAATTTACTCATTTCCTTCTCCCCTATGAAACAACAAAATCTATTCTACCTCCGTGTCTTGAAATTAAACAATACCTGAACTACTGAGCTTGGACTTTTATAGAGAAAAATTAATCTGTTTTCCACAAATATTTTAACACTTGCTTTCAGAAAAAACTGCTTACATTCATAGGCTTGAGTCTGCCAGATATTTCAATATCAGGAACTTCATTATACCACGCAGCAGCTAAATTTCGTTCAACAGCTAATTCCAGACTGACTGGCTGCAGCAACTGTACTTCAGTTTGCAAAGAATCTTGCTCATAGTAAGATCTGTGAAAAGAAGAAAAATACTCTCAGCTTTCACATATTGCACACTCTTAAAAAAAAAAAAATCTGGTTTTTCCTCATCTTTTAAAATAATGCTATAAAACTGCCTTTATACTACTCCAAGTAGCACTAGTTGAAGCCTTACTCCATCAAGTAGACCTCCCTCCTTTGTAGTGAGGAGATATCAGGCACATACCAGGCACACAACACACAAATGTGTTGCAAGTCAGGATCTCTTACCTGCCCTCCAGTGGACAGCAATTTATTCTTTCTTCAGTACTCTTCAACTGTGTTTAAAAAGCCACTTCCATTCCCTCTCTGCCCATGAACCCCCTGCTCCAAGGGCCATTTTCAAAGTTCTTTATGGCTGTCTAAGTCAGTACCTTTGCTTCTATGCATAGCTTGAAAATCCCATCAAAATCAGTCTAATACAAATAGATATAGCCTGTCTTAAAATAATGAACAAAGCATAAATCTATAGTACTACACAATTTACCCTGAACAAACATTTGCTTCTATTTAAAGATGTGCAGATTGCTCTTTTTCCTAAACCATACATTTTCATTACTTTAAAAAACTGTTAGTTGGCTGTTATATTCCAAGATAATAGTCTGCCAATCACCAATCATTACCTAATTATTCAACTACTCTTTGAAGCTCTCTAACTGAAGAATCCCAAAAGGAATAAATGAATTTTAAAAATATTAATACTACATTACCTGTATAATTTCAGTTCACTCAATTTCACCGTCATAGAGTCAATAACAGGTGGGACACTACATCGTGTTTTTGTCTTAGCAATGAAGAACTGGTTCTTCACCGTGATTAGACCAAGATCAGCCACCAGGACATTTGCAGACATTGCTGACTGTGGAATTATCACAACAGGTGCTTTGATATTGATATCTAGCGCCGAACGGGAACTACGCTCTGCTAACCCTTTTACACCTGTAGCTGCTTTCTCTGCTGTTCGAACAGTTGCCTCAGTAAGAGCTTCCTTGGCAGCTTGAAAGTTATTTATAAAAGCCTAGGAAAGGAATACAGAAATTAATTATTAAGAATTACACTACTTCAAAAACAATAAGAATCATAGTTACTTACATAGCAAACCATCCTAAGATGCTATTTTTGCTATACATTTTGTCCAAATTCTTTAATAGGATAATCTTCCCTCAAATATGATAAATTATGCATATATAAAAATAAATTTCTATACTAAATATTTGGAAAATTAGATGGTAAGGTAAATGACCTCATAATATGACTTGTAGGATTCACATTTTATTTAATCATATGAGCAGCAAAAGATTGATTTACTTAGCAGAATTAAGGAGAGGGCATGATTTTCATGGTTTCTTATTACATTTCAGTGTTATAAATAATGAATGGTATGTATATTCAACAGATGTCACAAATCATCTAAGAAAAACATTACCATTAACAATAGTAAACCTCTTCACTTACTCATCTGCTCCACAGAAACAAACAAGCAAAATAAACAGCCCAAGAATCAATCCTAGTAAAGTTTTTGCAATAGTGTATAAGAGCTCCTACAAAAATAGACAACCTGGAACACTCATCCCTTTCTTGCTCTGACAACTTCACCTAGTTCCTAAGAAACAGTATCCAGAAAATAAAACTTACCAAAATAGATGAAACAAACTTGTTGACAAAAACTACTTGAATACACCCAACAGTTAGATAAATACGGTTGTCAACAACATCCATATTTGTGTACTCAATGCCGTCCGTAGCATTCACATATGACAACATTCTGAAGTTGAACACTTCTTTTCCTGTGATGTAAAGAGCCTTAGGAAGACAAAAAAAAATAGTACCTCTACTGTAAAAACTTTCTGGAGAAACTTAACTTCAAAACAATATGTAGTACCTCACAGCATTAAGACATTTTAGTTCAAGTGTCTCAATAATATATAGAAAACAAAAAATTGAATTTTAAAAATCCATTGAAATTGCTGAAAATATTCAGTTGACAACTCAGCTTTGAATAATTCTCTTCACTAAAGTCAACTTAGTAAGAGGCACAATGAGTAGCTAAATACCACAGTTGCACAAATTAATGTCAGTCTAATAATTACTGGTTGTGGGAGCAAAATCAATCTGTCAGAGCTATATAACAAATACATCAAATATGACTGAAAAAAGTCACAGTAGAGAGTGGAGTCTAAAAAGTTTAATTCAGCAACCATTAAAAAAAAAAAAAAAATCAATGATACACGCATATGCCTACCTTTTTATACAATGCTGTCTCATCAGAATCCACAATAATGATGTTCTTCAATTTTGCAGTCATATCAGTTGCTGTTTTCTTCATGATCACTTGGCTATCCAGACCTCAAAAACCAGACATACAAAATCTATATACTATTACAGTTACAAAGTTTTGTACCCTTGTGATTAAAGTTTTGCTCCTACCTTCAATATGAATTTCAGCTATTCTATGGCTTTTCTCTCTGATAAAAATACTCAAACACGATAAATCCGCACAGATAATGAGGTCAATAACATCTTCATACTTTGATTTTTTTGATGCTATGGGAAATAAAAAATAACAAAAGTTAACATTCTTCAACAAAGACATGTACAATTTTGGTATCCCTTTGAACTGCAAAGCAAAGCAAGTAAGAGGTTAATGATCCTTAAGTACAAGGTAATCACCATAAGGCCATCAAATGCGTTGATTCATACCAGGAAAAAAAACAATAAAAACCTGACAACAGTTTATGGGTTTTCTATTTATACTGATTTAGTGCCTTGAACACATAACAAAGGTATGCCTTGACCTATATGTCAGAAAACTGTACATGGCTAAGGGCACAACCCTATAAATACATACAATTTTAAGCAAAATTTCTCATATCAAACATCATTGACAAGTTTGCAAAGATTGAAAATACATTTTGTTTTATTCCTTACTTAAGTGAAGAGAGAGGAATGAAAAGAGGAAAAAATAATTAAGAAACTTACTTAATTTTTTAAGAACATCCTTCTTCTCCTCTGTTTTTTCATGGACTGGTTCTTCTGCAACTTTAGTTCCTTGTTTAGGTAAAAGATTATTCAGATAGTTCATAGCATTCAGCAGAGCTTCAGTATGCAAATGAACATCTAGAGAAGAAAAGTTCACCTAAAAGAAAAAAATTTGGTTTATCCATATGCCTCTCCTACCAAACTGAGGAACTTATATTATAAAAAGATATCATACCTTTATTTTCTGTAGAACATTCTGATAGACAGTCTTCAGTTCTGGTCCTTTAATATCAGTCTATTTCACCAAAAGTGCACATAAAACAAACAAATCAGAAGTTTGTAAATTCCATTTATGAAAACTTATTTACAAAAGCACTACAATTTAAGATGTATAAGTTATTCTGTTGAAAGAGCAGACAGACTTTGCACATGACAGTCAAGATGTTAAAAACATCAGTAAGTAACAACATCTGCTGCATATTAATGTGATGTTTATGACATGCTTACAATTCAAAAGCAAAGTCTACTCTTTCCTAACCTTAATATACTCCAGAGTGAGAAGATCATCTTCTACATTATCCAGTGTAGTAATTATGTAAACTGGTTTGTCATTGTCATCTAAAAAAAAAAAAAAAAAGAAGAAAAGAAAAAATTTAAACTTTCTTAATCTAAACTGTCAACTAGGCTACTAGCTGTCATTACTGTTTAATCACAAAAACCTCTTCTACAGATGTAAAATAGTTAAATGTCTCTCTACAATCATCAGCACCAGAATATATTTACCAAAGCACTAATAAGAGGATGAGCTCCTGATTTACTTGCCCTCCGCCCTGGACTTAACTTAGGATGCAAACCTTCCTTATTTGACAAAATCTGTATAGAGTTTTTGAAGACAAATTGACAGTGTTCTTTGTGAATAATTCCTTGACCAGATTATAAATACTTACCAATATACTCTGGGCACAGAAGACCAACTTCACGAAGGAAAGCACTCCCAGTCATGTCAAATGTTCTCATTTTAAGTTCAGTACCTAAGCCCAAAATATCAAGCTGGAGCACAGGCATCTCAGCATCACCAGTAAGACGGCATAATGTAATTAAGACCTAAAAAAAACCCCAAAACACACACCCAAAACCAGTAAGGGATTATAAGAAGTTAAAAAACCTCTTAAGCTTTTATACAGAGTATAATACATTCATTTACATTTTATTGGTTAATGTCTATTTGTGTATTGATAAGTTAATTTTATACAGTAAATGCCTTGGAAAAAAATAAACAATTCAACAAGAAGTACTGGCTGCTGATATCACAACAAAAACTTCAAACATGCATGTATGTAATAGCAAAGCAACCATTACACAAACTAAATTATTTTTTAAAAAAATTCTTTACAGCACTCAGCAATGTTCAATACAGTCAAACTAGATTTTCAGTCAGCACGAAGTGTTTACTACTTTCACTGGAATTTCTCTGAATTTTCCTGCTAAGAGATTCCCAAGTTGAATGTCTGGCAAGAAGATTTACTCCATTTTCACCAATGCATGACAATACTGTTGTTAAATAAATACACGGCTGAGCTGTTGTATCCAGCTTTGACAAAAAACAAATACATTTATTCTTCCTTTCCATGTAAAGCTGTCTTCAACCAAGGAAAATCAAAACAAAACCCAGTAAGTAATTTTCAACTATGAGGACAACACAGGTGATTTCTAATAGATTCCAAATTTAATTTTTTTCTTAAAGATTTTAAGTTGTCATTAGAAAATAATGCAACATCCTCCTTTTAGACTACAAGTTCTAAATAAGGTCATGTCATCACACAAACAGTACATTTCAGTTTTATTTGTAGTAAAGGTGTAGTATATAGCATGCTACAAGCTAGCTGTGGTGTGTTGAAGACATTCTGTGAGCTCTACCATAAAACAAAATTTGTAAAGTTAACTGAATTTGTACAATTTATTTTTAAGATAAATGTAAGGTAAAATACACTGAATTGCAGAAATAACAGTGGCATAGCCATGATGGTGTAATGACAAAGTTAACAATAGTGTTGAGAGACAACCTCTTTTACTAGAACTGATACACTTTGCATTTGGATAAAATACTCTTTTTCCCCGCCACAAGCTTGAAGCAGCAAGAACACAGAGAACTCTTACAATGAAGATGTGACAGATTTATATGTGTGGGCAACAGCATCTGGGAAAAACTATAACCAAAAATATGGTGCTTGTTACAACATAAAACATTAATGAAGTGTTCCCATTGACCATAGTAGTATCTGCAAAGAAAGACGTCACAAATACATATTTAGCTAAAACAAATGTGTAATGTAATTTCTGAGACATAGGTAAAGAAAATTCAGTGACAAAGTGAGTTGGGAAATCAAAAGGATAAATCAAAGCATTTCAGTGATGACAAGGATACAGAAGTACAACTATGACGTGGAAAAAACATTGAATATTTACAGGGAAAAAAGGGGAATGAATATGTCTGCAAATATGGATTTATAAACACAACAAACACGGAAAAAATTAAAGTTCTGCTGTGCTTCAGGGAAATTTTAAAAAATAATTTTACCTCAGCTACTTCAAACTTCAGCTGGAAATCCGTCATATTTTTCAAAGATTCTTGTTTGTGTAGGGTTTTTCGCCTTGCACTGACAGCCTGCTTGAGGGAATCAGTTGGGACTTCAAAAAATGGCACATCTTCCACAGGACTGCTTAGTGCATCATAAAATTCTTCTTCTGATTCTACCGATTAAATCACAACAACATTACCTATGCAGCCAATTTACACAGCCAATATTTTACAGTACTGTGACCTAGAGTTTTTAAATCTATAAAGGCTTAAACATACAAGTATCTAGCTGACAACTAACAACTGACAAAATCCGTTTCCATAACCATCTCAACTCCTGCCTCCACAACTTTACACCCCACCTACAACTGCCTCCATCATGTCATCGTAACTTCAGATCTCATTAGCTAATTCCTTCATCAGCATTCCCTTACTTTTGGCTTTGCAAAAGACAGCAAAAATGACGCTTGTCTCTGTCTTGCCTTTGGTATGACCTAACAGCTTCATCTGTCTTCTGATTAGACTGCTGTTGACAATACAGGACATTGACACTGGTCTCAACATCAGGCACACTACTTGGGATTTCTCCCTGCTGTAGATCTCCCATTTCAGAGAGATTATCAAGAACTATCAAGCTTTTAATCTACTTTATATTAGTGCAGAAATATGACCAAGATAAACAGATTGCAATGTCTTGTGAAGGTCTTCTCCTTCACCTAAAAGCCATAAACACTGAAATATAAGGTAACTGTGGAAGAAAAATCCTTCTAAAAAAACTCAAAAAATTACATGAAGTATTTTGTAAAGCTTAAAAGCAGTCCTGAGTTTTTGGAGGGTGAAGGATAGAGAATTTAAATAAATCACTTAAAAGGACTGTATAGCTGTATGTATACTATAGATTAAAAGTCAGATTTTATTCAAATCTAAATCTAGCTATTGCTTTCTCAAATTACTTGTTGCAACAATGCATTCTCACTTCAGCCTGTTTTTTAAGAACTGAAAGACATTTCCACTCTACCTCTGGACACTTAAAAGAACTCATATAAAAACAGATGAAGATGGACAAATACATATTTTTATACATAGTGCATACACACTGTATTTAAAGCTATAAAGTACACATAATAACTTTGCTGATAATTTTGCTAGTGTTTGTTAACCACACAAATCATTAACTTGAGAAAGGAGTAGTATCCTGGTTTTCTGTTTCTCCAGTTGAGTGTTTTGGCATCACAAACATGACTGATAGTGAAATAACACTGATCTATTTAATTGTTTTTCTAATGCAACTACTAGATGAAATGCTAGGCTCTAGCTAAGCTGTTTTGAACAGCTAGGCAGTATTGAATACAACTGGCTCTCCCACAGCCAATCTTCTGCTTTATCCACTAGAAGTCAAAATGTTTATTTATAAAAACACAGCTGTTTCTAACAGTCATCATTTCACTACTTGCAATTTAAATCCATCTAAGTAGAAGAGAAATCCTTCACCATAAGAAAACAGTTAAAACCATCATCAGAGGACTATGTACACGCTGAAGTTAAAATTTCATACTACTTCATATGCCTTCACAAAAATAAACCCACCATACCAAATTTTCCTGCTATGCCCTCAGGAAGGGAATGACATACATCAGCATACAGAATTTTATTGTTATGAGAAAATACTCAAGTAGTTTGTGCAGTATGAATTATAAGCTAAACAGAATATTAACACTACTCAGCCCTCAAGAACTTGAAACAAAGCTCCATATCCTTGCTTACAGCAAGAATATTAAATTAATTCAAAGAACTCAAAAACTTCCAACTTGACCCACTTCTTAAGCAAGACTTTAAAACAGATTATATTACCTGACTCAGCAAATGAATGAAGATCCAAAACAGGATACATGCCTTGCGATACATGTGGTACTGAAAGCACAGGGGTCAGTACAGCCTGAAACAGGAGATAACAAAATTTTTTCTTGTCTTTATTGGTCATGCTATTGCATGCATATATGCTGCATCCAAGTTTTACAACTTGGGAAACTTAGTTTAAGTGCAAATCAAAGTTAAACACATTACTAAAATTATAAGCATGGGAGAAATTAGGCCTAAAATAGGTAGAAGTAGCAAATATTGCACTTGCATCTAACCAGAGCGAGCACACGAGGAAACGCAGTGAAGAGGTTCAAACATTCTACTTCATAGATCAAGAGAGTCAGAAATGGCATATAATATGAAAAATCATAAAAGATAAAACATAGTCCCTCAAAGGACTACAATACAGCAACTTCAGAGAACCAGAAAGATAACGGCTCTTTACAAAAACAACATAAGTGCTGGGTGGGGGAAAAAGAAAAAAGAGATGCACAAAATATTAGAGCAAAGAGGTATTTGTATTTCATAGAATCATAGAAGCATTTAGGTTAGAAAAGACTCTTCAGATCACCAAGTCCAACTGTAAAGCTACCACTGCCAAAGACATGATTTAGTGGTAAACTTGAATGCCACATCTACAAGTCTTTTAAATAGCTGCAGGGATGGTGACTCATCTACTGGGCAGCCTCCTGCAATGCTTCACAATCATTTTGGTGAAAAAATTGTCCTAATTTCCTATCTAAACCTCCTCTGGAGCAATCTGAGGCTATTTACTCTTGTCCTGGCATGTTTTACTTGGGAAAAAGACCAATACCTCAGTTTTTCTTGCAGTCAGGAGCCCAAAACTGAGCACAGGATTCTAGATGCAGCCTCACCAGTGCCAAAGACAGCGGGACAGTAGGGCCTTGGCCCTACTGGTCACACCATTGGTGATACAGGATACCCTTGGTTCCCAGAGCACACACTGGCTCATGTTCAGTTGGCTGTTAACCAGCACTTCTAGTTCCTTTTCTGCTGGACAGCTTTTCAGCCACTCTGTCCCCAGCCTGTAACATTGCTTGGGGCTATTGTGACCCCGGTGTGGGACCTGGCACCTCACTTCATTGAATAGCACTGCTTCAGACATTAGGGAAAAAAAAAACAACTGGTAAAGTACTGAGAGAGGGCCTCACAGTAGTTTCCATCTTTCTCACAAGAGGAAGCAGAGGGGCAGACACTGATCTCTTCTCTCTGGTAACCAGTGACAGGACTCGAGGAACAGCATGAAGGGATGTCAGGGAGGTTTACACTACGAAAACATCCCTTCCCAAGAACATGTTTGGGCACTGGAACAGGCTCCCAAGGGAAGTGGTCACAGCACCAGCCCAGGAGAGTTCAAGAAGTGTTGAGACAATGCTCTCAGGTATATGGTATGACACCTAGGAATGGTCCTGCACAGGGCCTGAAGCTGGACTTGTGATCCTTGTGGGTCCTTTCTAGTCAGGATAATCTGTGATTCTGAGTCTTCAGTTGTAAAGTGCAGTTATGCACAACCCAGAGTAGTAACTCAAAATATGTGAAACGCCACTAGAGTGCACTCTAGAACATGATTTCTCCACTCCACACGGTTGCATATATGACAGAATTAAGTTCTCTTAGAAAAGGTATCCAAATGATTTATCATCAAGTCTCAGAAGGCAATCTCAGCAATCTGAGTTTGGTAAGACCTCTAACCTGCAAGCTCCACATGCACATGTATTATACATGTGCCTTGCACAGAGTATCAAAGTAAGAGGAGCACTGTGCACTTTCTTCTTGAGTGCCTTTGGCTCTGGACTATATGGCTGACAGCAGTTCTTTCCCCACATCACCACACTTTCTCCCCTCCCTTGTTACTGCACCTTTTAAAGCTCAGGCACCAACAATTATTCACAAAAATCACAGTATCAAATCTACATACATTACGGCAACAAGAAACATTCATCTTGAAATTGTTTCCAAGTCTACATTTTTCATCTCACTCTGAACATTCCCACATCTCTCTTGGTCTCCAGCCTAGGTAATCTGACTTTACTGAATACATTAATGTCTACGAAGTATTTAAGAGTATTTAAGAGTCTTGTAACTGTGAAAGTGTCTAATCTGTAATTCCACATTCTAAGAAAACAAGGAGAAAAAAACTGTGAAATTTGACTTCATAGCATCAAATCATGAAAAATAGCCTTACACACTTAAGTGTCTTCTTGGACTAAAATGCTGAGTGCAAAAATGTAGAAGGATCTTTTCTAAAACGTCTTCTTGTTTTTACAGACCAAGAACACATCCACCACTAACTCAGAATGTAAAGAAGAAAATGGAAGTCTGAAAAAGGATTTCACATCCCTTTTAGCTCAGAAATTATGTGATGCTAACGAATTTCAGAAGAATTACAGCAGAAAGGATGACAGCATGGGAGCATACCTGCCACCAAAGCACAAAATCCACTCAAATTAACTGAATCTAACACCAGCAATTGAAGTCTGTCAAGTTCTAAAGTAAACGGAAGCTTGAGCAGACAGGTTTAAGCGTAAGTTTTGATATGGATTCACATATAATGCAATTATTTATCCTTGGTCCACAGTTTTTCCTCACCTCACCTAGTGTACATCACAACTAATGTACAGGTAATACTAATTACTTCAAGGTCACTTAAAATACTTCAGATGTCATAGTTGAATTCTGTAACTAAATTCAAGTACCGTCCATGTTATAAAGCACAGGACTATCATCTTATACATGCAGACTCTATTTATGTAAAAGTAAAAAAAAAACCGTTAATCTGTGATTATTTGCACAACACAACAGAGACTAAGGAAGCTTTGGTTTTTTCTTGGGTATACTATTAACATATGAAGAGTGAAAGAAGTCAGAATTAGCTAAAATTTTAATGGCACCACTAAAGAGACTGCAAGAATTACACAAAGAAAAACAGTTTTCACTCTCTATATATACTTTCAATTGGTATGCATGTCTAATTGTTGCATTTACTGTTAGTAAATATTATGCTAATATAAGCCACAGAAAATACCAAACTACAGCAACAGCTTTCCAAAACAGTGCAGAATAATTTGCACAAAGACGGAAATATAGTTATCAAATAATCTAAAAAAATCCCAAATACAAAGATGACTACTAGTCCTGTAGAACCAAGTGCATGAGTTACTAAATAACAGATTGTTAGAAATATTTACAAATGACAGAAAAATAGAGAGACAAATTTCATCTGACTTTTAAGATTTTACATGTATTCTAATGATAGGACTTCTTTATACATGCATAAAACACAGCCAAATCACACAGACTAGTCATGTCGAAAATTAGCAACTGTGAGTTAATTTCCTAATTCAGTTAAGAACAGCTCAAAAGGTGAAATACATTTTTCAATATACTAAATAATAAGAAGGGGACAAACTTCTGTTCTGAAGAAGGTATAAACCAGTGACCCAAACCATATTCACCAAGGAAAGGGGGTGGTGAAAGATCAAGAACCGTTCTCCAAAATCCTGATCATTACAAGCACAAGGAAGAACTTCTACCCCTGAGCTACATTGTGTAAAGGACTTGAAATGGGAAAAGCACGGAGATCAGCTGAAAAAAAACCTACTACTTCTGCCAGGCAGACATTGTTTATAAAACAGATAGTGAATATTTTTTGTTTGGCTTTTGAAACTCTCATTTAACATCACATAATAATTGAACTTCAAAAATTCCAGCACTTTAACATTTTCTTCACTACACAAAACAGCTGAACCCAAATTCTGCACATGATACACATGCGAATTTGAAGATACAATTAATTAAACTAATCCTCAACAAAACTGAGTATGTTTGTTAGTCAAGATTATTATGAACTACAATTTAATTCCCATAGTAGTAAAACTCTGAGAAGTTCTACTTAAAATCCAAGCACTGGACAACTATTTCATTATTATTGGATAAAGTTCATAATAAACTAACTAAATAGCAAGACATTTTTCTACAGCTTTATAGAAAGAGCTAACTTTTTCAAGAGGCACTAAATCAATGCTTGTTCGTCACTCCCTTGAGCACCTTTCAAAACTGGAATGCTAATACCAAGAAGGCATTTTTCTAATAATTTTTAATGAAATCTCTTTTAAAAACCTTACCTCAGTCATTTTTGGAGGAGAGCTGGTAGCAGGGGCACTTTCTGGCTTAGGAATGCTATCAATTAGCTCCAAGATACTTGTCACCTTCTGGTCTGATATTTGGATAGAAAGTAAAGGCAACTGTCCCGACAGTTTGAACCTGTTTTTTAAAGAACCGAAGTCAAAAGTTCCATAGTTAATACAACTTAAATTTTTTTCAATCAAACTTCATGTTATTTTTCTTCTGAAAAACACAAGTCGTCCTGGTCAGAAAATTCTTCATCTAACCATAATATGTAGTATATGTACATGCATATGCATGTATATATATATGCAATCCTTCTGTTGCACACAAAAAAAGCTGCTTGATAACAAATACCCACTTAGCAGCATAATTTTATTTCCATTTGCTACACAGCCTTGTGGATCAGGACTACAAATGGTACTAATAACCACTTCTGGTTAGGTTACACACGGCATATTTTCCTAACAACCAGAAATTGCTTTCTCATGTTCATGCATTTAATTACTTTAAATAAATCACATAACTGAGCTTTTACACAAAAGAGAAGGTGGAGGTGTTTTTTGCATATGAATGTTTAGGGCTCAAAATATAAAAAAAAGAATACAAAATACTTCCTAAAACTCATATATAGTTAAGATGACTATAGCAATAGCCTAGATATCTAACAAAGTAATAAACATATAGAAATACAGGGTATAAAAGAGTAAAATAACCATTTTTAAAAATGAAGACAGTAAAACATATTTTAAGTGTATTTGAACAGAATTTGGCAAAATAATAAGCAGAATCACATCAAAGGCACTGGATTTTTAAAGACTTAAAACACAAAACACAACTTAGATCCTCAAACAAGAGAGTGCAACAGATGTAAGCAGAAAATTTGCTCAAAGAACATATTGTTGTTTTATTACAACTTCTACTTAGAACGATAAAGAGGTCTGTTCAACAGGTAACAGGCAGCACGAGGTTCTTAATGCATAGTATGTAAGGAACAAGACAAGCCTGCTTCTTTTGATGAGCTTAACTCACATCTAAGTCTTCAAAGTGACCTAAAATATAATACTGAAGAAGACGTGAGAACAAAAAGCTCCACATTTTCAATCCATCTTAGTAACTTTGATACTTACGAATCTTAAAAAACAGCTTTTGACACTTAAGGAAGCACAAAATTGTACATGTTAAACTGTGACAGTAACTAGTTTTCTTCCATTTATAAACTTCTTCGCATCTTTAAACTTACAGGATTAATTCTTAACTACTACTCTTATTCTTAATTTCAGTTCTATCAGAGGAAGATTTAGACTCTTTTTTTTTTTTTCCCCCCTTTTTGTTCTTTTATTATTATGGAGAGGGTTAATGTGGACGTGTAACTACCAGGTTTGAAGGACCTCTCTCTCTACTGTGCTTCTCAGTTGCTGGAGGAGCAATAGTAATTAAATATACAATAGCAATTCTCACTTTCATTGCACTTAAACCTCTCTACAAAAATTTGTGTATGCTGTTGAGACATTTTTGATGAACGTTTGTACAACAGACAGCCCATACAGTTAGAAGGAAGGCACTGAGCAGATACAAAGCAGACAACTGCAAATAATCTGAGCTCTCTACACTGCTCTTTAAAGAAAAGCTTTTAAGGTTTGGGAAAACTCTGTACAGAGAATCAACTACACCCCATTTGTAGAGACTGAGGCACAGAGAAGCTAAGTGCTTCAATTGACAAGGAAATCTGTGCAGAATCTTTCTTCAAGTTCAGTCTGGAATGCCACCATCAAAGCTGCAAATAGGTACATTCATTCACTTGGAATTTTTACTGTGTTTATAAGGAATGCTATTATATAGGATGCTCTTAACATTGCTATCTTAATACTTTCTTCATACACCTTCAAAAACCATATGACAGACTCTCAGACACCTTCTCCAGAACATGAAAGAACCATACAACACAACAAAACAAAACAAAACAAAAAAAAAAAACAAAAAAAAAAAAAAAAAAAAAAAAAAAAAAAAAACAAAAAAAAAAAAAAAAAAAAAAAAAAAAACCACAAAAAAACCCCACACAAAACAAAAACAAAACAAAAAAAAAACCACCACCAAAAAAAACCCCTTACACAGACTATAAAACTACAGAATCATATTAGTGCTTCCAAATGTCAAGTAATAGAAAGGAGCGCCCTATTACCAGAAATGAAAGAAATGCAGATATTCATATCCAGACTGAAAGTCCATTTTAAGGATTAGGAAATATCAGTAGGTGAAAACACAGATGAACAGAGAAAGTCCTTGGATACAGTAGTCATTAACAAAATTACCTAAATTAGTATTCTCCTCAAGGCAGCAACATAGAAATGTGCCTTTCTAAACAAAGTCAGGACAAAGCCTAGTAAATTCATTACTAATTTGAACAGAATCACAAAGAACACAAATGAGTTCAATTGTCACTGAAAGACATACAATCAAAGAATCAAAAAATAGAGACACCCAATCATCTGCTTCTCGGATGACTAAATGTAAAACGGGCCTTCCAAACCAAGAAACTAATTTGTAAAAATTTACTACATTAAACAACAACTCTCAGTTTTGCTGTTAAACTAACATCTTTCCACTCATTTTTCACAACAGAACTATGCTGTTGTATGCAGACAGTTCCAAATATTACTTTAAAAAAACTCTGGGAAAATGATACTGGACAGTATACATGACAATATTGACATGACAGAATACTTACAAAAACCGAAATATAAAGGAACATATACATTAAAAATACATTCATATATCTATATATATCTATCTATATCTATATATAGATATAGATATATATAACTGATGTGAACATAATACCATATTCAACTAAATTAAAATTTACAGTTTGGGGGATTGTTGCTGACACAAAAGCTACATTTAACCTTTATCATTTGTGCCCAATGTGATATAAAGAAAAATTACACAGAAATTTTCCAGAATCAGTTTGGACACATTAACTGCCAAAGCACACCTGGTAGCCAAGACAATTAGACAGGTAGTATTGCAATACTGCAATATGTGTACTCATTGAGTGAAGACACCCTTAATCCAGGCTATACCTTTGTAATTTTTGAGAGATGTGAATTACAAACCTACATTAAAATTATGTAATTCTGTTACATGACCATAGAAATGAAATCTCAATTTCTAACATAAAAGAGATTCCTGTGAATTGCATTAACCTTATTTGATCTTCTTCACCAAACAGAGAAAGAATAAGGAGGCAAAACATGTTTTGTGTTTTTTGATGTTTTGTAAGCATCAAAATTCAGAATCTGGCCTCCCAGGTTTCTAGAAAGTGGCAGCATTACAAAATGCAATCATTCATTGTTATTGACAGTATTCATTATTTTCTTCTGATTAGTACAATTTCCATAACTAACAAGATTTTGCTAAACAACCCTAGGTGCAAGCTCCAGGCATTAGAGCTGTTTCTAGGAGAAGTGATCCATAGCAGATAAACTAACTAGAGCAATAAGACAAGTCAAAAGAGAGGGAGTATGACATCATTACTATTCAAAATATTTTTTTGGTATTTACAGAATTGATTTTAAATTCAGATTTTTAGCTTCTTGGTATTTTCAATGAGAACTGAAATACAGCTATTAGGAAGGCTGAATTAGAAGAAGCAGTAATATCTTTAATAAAAATTTTTAAATATGTTTAACATACTAGTATAACATTCTATTGCCTTTTCAGTATCTCAAACTTGCTTTAATTTTATTTCCTATTTTTCTAGATAAATGCATTTTACTTACTAGATTTACATATATCCAACTCTAAAGTGCATAGTTATGACTAGATCTTAATTTTTTCCCCTCTTTTTCCCCCTCAAAAAAGTCGTTGACCATAAAATTTCAAAACTGGGAAAAATACATACCTAGGCATTCTTGCATCAGTAACAACCATAGCCCTGCTAAATTCTAGTTTTACATCCAAGGGCTGCAAGATACACTGAGGTGAATTTTTCAGCTTCCGAGCTTCTCGCCAGTTCTCATCTAGAAGAACAGATAAAATCTACTTGAAACGTTGAAAGATTCCTTCTCAGTGCACTTCACAGAATTCAAGTATCTGATATTACTATATATTGCTAAAAATTCAGGTGCCACGATCTCTTTTACAGTTCTATCAACATATGCACTTATACATGAGCTGAACTTCAGACACACAAGGCTAATTAATAATTTCTTCTATTCTCATCCACACAGCTATCCCATCCATGGGGTAAACTTCTAAAGACCCAATTCTTAACATGCATGGTACTGGGAGTTTAGACTCTGGATTCTCATCTAGAGCCAAAGGATTAAGAATTAAATGCTTAAATTTTCTGATTATGACTCACTCTATGTTGCTAGTATCCAAAATACTAAAGTTTCTTTTGATGCCTTATTGAAGAAAATTGATTCTGATTCTTGAAGTAGTTTGATCTCATGATTTTTTTTATCCTTAAAAAATGATCAAACCTACAACTACTTTGGATTCTGCTTTAAGTCTGGAGAAAAGCAAAGGCACTGAAGGAAAATACCACAAACAAAGTAATTACAGTCTTACATTTATTATGCAACAAATTAAATGAGATGTCTTCAACAAGAAGAATTTTATTATAAATTTGGTAAGATTGGAACTGAAGTCTTAAAGGTATGTTTTGGAAATTCGTGACATGTTCACAGTACTGAATTCAGAACACTTACGTTTGAAGAAGTACATTCCAAAAGACTCTCCACTGCTTCAGCTAAAAAGATGAGGCAAAATAACCACCACATTATATTTAGTCATGCAAAGAAAGATTACTTCCATGAATACTTACCATGTTTGCTGTACAGTAACTGCATACTGCTGAGCTGGACATCAAAACTGTCATAAGCTCTTGACATTATATCTTCAATAGAGGTTTGTCCTACCCTGATTTGTGATAAATCAGAACGACTTTTGCTTGTCATCTTATAACAGGTAAAAAAAAAAAAAAAAGACGCAAAATCATGAATCAATTTCAGAAATACTCAAAGCACGAACTCTACAAGTACTTGTTCCTAGCACAACAAAGGATTCAGTCTTCACTACAGGTCACAGTGTCTTACAACTATCACAACACAGCAAATTTCTAAAATTCCTAGCCTGCACCAAAACAAAAAACAGTACTAACACCATTTCTTCTTCAAAGAAAGAAACAAAAAGCAAATTAAAATATACTATATACTCTGCACCAAATAATTTTCTTAAATAAGTGGCTTATACTCCAAAGCATACAGTCTCACATGCTTTGTAATCACTAGAATAATCAGAATAATCAGACTTTTTATATAAAAATATTACTGCAATAAACAACTCAGACACGTGACATTTATTTCTGAACCATGCTGAATTCAGCTGTTAGAGACAAAAAGATGATTTGGACTGTTCATCATCAATGTCTTTCCTTTAATATCAGTCAATATTCCTCTGATTAAGCTTTGGGACACCCACGCTTCCTTGCTATTTCACATTTGAATATGCCCTCTCTGATGTTCATCTCTGGATTCATATTCAGTTCTGCCAAACTCAGGTAATATTCAAAAAAACTAAAAGAGGTTCAAAACCTACCATCTAAGACACAGCATTTATTTTTCAGTACTGCTGGACTCTAAGTACATTGTAACTTTTATGTTAAAAATAACTTGGAGATGCAAATTCAGAATTATTAAATTAATTACCCTATTTATCTACTGAGACACAGTTTTAATTCTACATGCCATTTTTCCTCCTGGGGCTTGATCTTTTGCAGTACGCAACTGAGGGAAAAAGACTATTTGTTTTGTGTTAGGCATAGTCATTCAACAAATGACCCACTTCTCACTTAAGCATATGTCACTGAGAATTACTAACCATATCCTGAGAGGCAACTGAATTTTCTGTTATGGTGTTTGTAACTTCTATTAAATCAGAAGAACCAATCTAGGAGTCACATTCACTACAAAAATTACTCATCCAGTTCAGGAAAAAGACCTCACAGGCACACTGAAGTCTGATTCTGAAATGTGTTCTTCTGTGTAATTCTTCCAAGAGTAATCTTGTATGTGTGGAGAAGGGAGTGGGCTATTAGATCTATGATTAGATCCAGGAGAATGTCTCAAGCACACAATCAACTATGAAGTGCCAAACCGCCTACAAACGATCAACATTCAGAAGAGATGAAGGAATTTTTTGTCACTGAAATCACTTGGATTTACAAACAGATCACATAATTTTTAGTATATACAGAGCAATCTCCTTAACTAATTCTACTTTCTGAGGCAATACAACTCACTCTTTTTAAACATGACCTATTGCATGCACCTGCACCGGGGCAGCCCCTGTTACTAAAGCATGGTATCACCATGGCTGACGTACCTGATCAGAGCTCTGGTGAGTACATGGTGCCACCCAGGTGCCAGGCTGCAGGATGTGCCCAACTCTTATGCCAACACATGACAGCAGCAGGGAGCACACCTGTGGGAGGTGTGCCCAAGTAGAATATCCCTCTGCTTAGTGACACAGCCCAGGGAGGAGGGCAGCAGGTCGAGCTGACTGACAGCTGTCTGAATGTAAGCCAGTGAGTGCCCAGGCGACCAGAAGCAATAGTGTGGCCAGCAGAACAAGGGAAGGGACTGTACTTGGCACTGGTGAGGCTGCACTTTGAATACCGTATTTTATTTGGGGGTCCTCACAGGAACAAAGACATTGGGGTGCTGAAACATGTCCAGAGAAGGGCAACAGAGCTGTGGAGGGATCTGGAGTACAAGTCCTGTGAGAAGTAACCAAGGGAGCTGGAGTTCTTTAGTCTGGAGAAAACAAGGCAGAGTGGGGCCCTTACCTTGAAGCTATGCAAAAGGAGTCTGCAGCTCTTGAGGATGTAGGTGGGGAGTTAGTCTCCTACTCCAAGAAGAAAGCAACTAAACACGCAGAAAGAGCCTCAAGTTGTACCAGGAATGGTTTAGAATGGATATTAGGAAAAATTTCTTCATTGAAAGGGTTACCACGCAGGGACATAGTTGAGTCATTGAACCTGGAGGAATTCAGAAGCCATGTAGACATGGCATTTAGAGACATAATTTAATGGTGGACTTAGCAGTACTGGGTTAACGGCTGGACTCAAGGATCCCAACAGTCTTTTCCGATCTAAGTGATTTAGTAGTTCTGTGATCAATATAGGCTGCTGACAGTGGGATTGGGAGTAGGGTCTGGGAGTGCTGGTGGATGAAAAGCTGGACAATACCTGGCAAAGTGCACTTGCAGCCCTGAAAGCCAAACATATCCTGGGCTGCATCTAAAGCAGTGTGACCAGCAAGGCAAAGGAGGGGATCCCGCCCCTCTACTCTGCTCCTCACCTGCAGTACTGCAACTTGTGCAAGAACGTCCAGAAAAGGGCCAGAAAAGTGAACAGAGGGACAGAACACATCTTCTCCAAGAAAAAGGCACAGAGAGTTGGTGTTGTTCAGCCTGAAGAAGAGAAGGCTCTGGGGATAATTTTCAGCAGCCTTTCAGTATTTAAAGTGGGCCAAAAAAAGATGGTAACAGACTTTACAAGGACCTGTTCTGACAAGTCAAGGGGTAACACTTAAAAACTAAGAGTAGATATAAACTAGATATAAGCAATTTTCTTACAATGAGAGTGGCAAGATACTGGCACAAGTTGCCCAGAGAACAGGTGCATGCCCATCCCTGGGAGCATTCAAGGTCAGGATGAACAGGTGGCTGAGGAACCAGATCTAGTCAAAGATGTCTCTGCTCATTGCAGGGAGGTTAAACTCAATGACCTTTAAAGATCTCTTCCAAGACAAATCATTCTATAATTCTAACTGAAATCACATGTTTAGAAAGTAATTATGAAAAAATTACAAAAACTAACTCTCTTTAGCAAGATTTTAAGATTTGAAACACATTTTTACTAAAAAACACAGCAATCTAAACAGATAGTACGTGGCAGAACCAATCTTACCTAGAGTACAAGTAAAAAAAAAAGTAAATTGCCTGTACACATGTAAGATCATTTATGAACTAGAACACTAGTTCATCAGTGAGTAAGAAGATTGCTAATAATGTGGATGAAGTATCTTCTATTTTATTTGAAGGTCTATTTCTTTGGCATAGTGATAAATTATAATTTTACATACTTCATGCAAGGGAAAAGACAAAAAGATAGATCATTATCTCAAACATTCCTCCAATTTTATCCAAATTATCCTAAAAATTACCATTTTTTCTCATCTTGAAGTAAATTCAGTGATTAAAGGGTATGTAATAATAATATGAAAAATAAGAATACCATTTAATCAAAAGTAAGAAAGAAGTTCACTATTTTATATTGTAAGGCAATGTAAAAAAATATTAGACATTTTCCATGTAACAGTCCAAAGGATCAACAGTAGTTTCACACTAGGAAAGGAGTATTTTCTAGCAATTCTTTTGCGTTGAATGAATCCAATGAGAAGAGTTCAGTAACTTCTGCCTTGACTAGAAAGCATTTTAAAATAAATACCTAATACATAAACTGCAAGAAGTACTTTCACTTAATCACTACCACAAAACTCCTATTAAGAAACTGTGAATCAGGTATAAGCTGATTTTTTTTTTTTTTTGTAAATTACTGCATTAGGTAAATACATACTTTAAAACTACCAAGATCCAGAAGTAGTAAATTTGATGTATGATCATAGAATCCGTTTTGTGGAACAATGATGTATGAAGCCATGAGGTTTATTTTGAGGTCAAGAACTTTCTGAGTTTCAATAATATACAACAAACCTGAAAAAATAATACAACTATTAAATATAAACAAATAAAAGTAATTAATACAGAACTTACAGAATTAAAAGAAAGTGATATAAAGAAAATCAGATCTAATTTTAAATAAACTCTATATGCTAGATAACTAAGGTACATATGTTCTTCATATTTTTTTATGATTTTTTTATTTTTTTATTTATTATAGACACTCCTTAAAGAAGTATCAAGTAGATGAAATGATGATAGCAAACAGTGCTAACCGACAAGTATAGACAACAACATGATATATGCAAACTCAAAAAAGTTTCCCACCGAGCAGAGATGAAATGAGAAGAACTGAATGTGAACTGCAGCTCTGAAATTACTGACTTAACCCACTGTATTCCATAGATTCAGAAGTTCAATTGCTCCAGAATTTCTTACTGTGAGTATCCAACTACACTGGTCAAACTGCCAGTGTTTGTTGATACTGAGATACACAAGTTTACACTAATTCTGCTGACAAAGATTTCCATCCTGAGATACCAAATATACACAAATAAATAATTTTAAAAAATGTATGTTTAAAAATCATGCAATTAGTTGGGAAAATCAGACAGTCATAAGATTTAAGAAAAAAATCTGCTTTTTTGCTTAGCTGAAGAGGAATGAATGGTATTGCTCTAAGTTAGCTGCAGTGACTGCCTTATGATGCAGCTACAACTCACGAAATATTTACCATTTACAACAAGCTGATAACCACAGAAGCAGAGATAATGAATTATGAAGATGACAACATGTCAGTCAACACATCCACTGGTAAGAAAACAATTAAAACTGTTACATGATCAAAGGTTGTCCTGCCACAGGAGAGCTAGGCTAATCAGTAAAGTACTGGATGGCAACTACATTTCAGGATTTGCAAGACAAAACTATTCAGAATAATAAAAAGAGCAAGATTTTTTCAGTTTGCACTGCCCATTGAATTTGAGTGATGTAGAAAGGTGAAGCAAATATTTTCTTGTTTCTTTTATTTGGGAAGAAAATGTAGTGGAATCCATAAATTGAACTCTGGTAAACCAAGCTTTAGTAGTGTCTTTTAGTATTAAAAATCATAACTATTCCAGTGTAGCAGGTTCCTTCAATTTTGCAGTTCACAGTTCCCCTATATTTTCCAGCTATCTTCTATTGCTTCTAAGAAAAGTTTAAAGACCTCATTCTTGAGGACCACAGGTCTGAACACATTAATTACATGTTAATTAATTATATGTTGTCATTTTCTTATTCTACCTCAGAGATTAGCATAGTCCCCTGCAATGGGATATTCTGCAGATCAAGTATTTTTTCCCTGGCAATTTTCTAAGACTCAGACAAGATTCTACAAGCAATGTACTGCATATTTTCAAACTTCCACATCAAATTTTTCATTTGTAACTGGAACAAGGTTTTAGGTTACTATGGGCAACTCAGCATTCTTGTGAGGACACAAACAGTATTGGATAAATCTCTACAGTAACGATATGCTTAAACTGTAATAAAAACAGAACATGATTTCATATTTCCAGAAAAAACTAATTATGATCCAAATCACTACATTTCATGATAATGAGCAGGGAATCAATTATTAGAGCATATTATATCTGAGCAAATTTAAAATTTCATCTCATAAATGAACAATGAACAGTTGTATCAATATACTTAATACTCAAAAATGCTCAAGAAATTCCTGAAAGACAAGCAAGCTGATACACATAATTCTGGTTAATCTGGTATTAATGCTTAATTAAGTAGTTCACTCAATGAAGAACTAATGAATAAAAATACTATTGCTGCTTGATTTCCCTCCCAAGACTAACCTGATAAAAGCAATCAATTAAATAAATATTTTGCTTGAATTTTCTTTAAATCTTTATCACCTGAGTATTCAGATTTTTTATATTTATAATTTATTATTAATAGGCTATAAAATTAAAAGAGGTTTAATAAAACATCCATTGTTTGACTTTTTCCTTTTCAAAAAAATAATTTTTATATTAAATCGCCCCTCTGCATCCACTCCCATCCACAGAGACAGGATGATGGACACATCTCTGATTTATAAAGCCTCAGACAATCTTACTGGAACAAGTTAATTCCATTTATCTCAGTGTTAGTCTTCACGGTATTCAGCATTTGCATTCATGTCTTAAAATATAAGCTCTCTAGAGATAAACAGGATGTAATGAAAATTAGTGAAATGGCTGTAAAACTGAGCATCTGGAAGGCAGATAAATATAGTTTATATAACTTGAACTGAGTCAATCCAAATCAAAATCAATATTCATCAGGAAAGTCAGAAAATCAAAAACACCTAGGCATGATGTCCTGAAAAATAAGAAATCTGAAAGGAACTCTGAAAAGGATTTAGAGGTTAAATTAGAGGACTAATATCTCAGAATCAGTATTTGAGGACTATTAAATAACTAAGGCCTTTCACATATCACATGAACAAAACAGAAGATGTAATACTCTTTTAACTCTGTATGGAGTAAAATACTGAAAAACTATCTATGGCTTGGGAGCATATTTACAAATAAGTAGAAATAGCTGAAGTTTAGAAAGATACAAACATAAAATTATTCAATACCTAGAATAAACACATCACAATGAGATTGAATAATTCAACTTATTTAGGTGGTGTGTTAGAAAGCTATGACTTGGATGCACACATCTCCATAGGGAAAGACACAGTTTTAACACTCCTATGATCTAAAATTCGACTGAGTGTGTCATCAGAAGAGCATGCAGCACTTGCCTGTTGATGTTTTTTCACGGAATTCTTCAAGTTTCATCAGAGTTGCTGATGTCAATTGCTCTAAATGTACATTTTTCGGAGGTCTGAAGAAATCCACTAAGCTATTTACTGTTATCTGTTAAAAAAAAAAACCCACATGGTAAATTTACTATAAAGTAGGATTTGACAATTTATAACTCATTCAAGTATTTACTTACTGCATCATATATTATTTCCAGTGGTTGTGATTCTACTCTAATTCTCTGATCTGCTTTCTCATCCAAAGGATTAGTCTCAAACATTAAGCTTAAAAGTGAGGTACTTTCATCCGAATAGACCGTTCGAGAAGACAGGAGACGGGGTGTACACTTTTCTTGAGACACACCTGTAACTTCAAGTGAGGTAATTTTTGTTTCAAACCTGTAAAGAAATGTAAGCAGACTGTCAGAAAAAATATCCATCTGGTTAAGTATAATTAGATGGTAAGAGGATAAAAAATTAGATGGAAGAAAACCAAAACACAAGTACAATAAATTTCTACCTCACCTTAACTTTAAATAGCTTATTCTAAGGATTTAATACATACAACCATGTCTTAACTGTTTTCCATTTCATTATCTTTTGTGCCTCTTAGCTGCCTCTGTCTAAGTACAAAAGGGTGTCCAAGCTATTTCCTGCATACACTTTTCATAAAGACAGGTGTCAGGGCAGGTAAAAGATACAAATGGGAATTCTTTAGTGTGACATTAGGAATTAGAAAACATATTTATAGTGGGAAACAGACATAAAACAGAGACAAAAGGCTTTTGGCACAGAGAAATGAAAGAAACAAAGATAAATAGCCCCATTACTCCATGAAGTACTTTTTAGTTCTTGGATTCTTTTTTTCAAGCTATCCACCTCTGTAACAGCTTTCAGTAGAAGACTTTTTATCTCCCAACACTCGTAGGAAAAATATATCACTGTAAAAAATGTGGTATTTTTTCCCTTTTTCTAAGTACAATAGCATTGTCAGGACCATTTAGATGCACAAGAGTACTAACAGAAAACACCAAAGCAAGACTAAAAAAAAATTATGCATAAAATTAATCAAGATCAACAGTATCTTCATATCATACATGGATTGTACTTATATGTCTCAAACTAGAGAGAACAAGATCTAAAACAGGAGGGTTACCTTCTCCCAGAATTTTTAAGTCATTACATTTGAAATAAAACTGAAATATTTCAGTAGATGCTTTTCACCAGTTACATCTTTCTTCTACAAATCTAAAAATGATCTGGGAACTTTTTAGTCATGTAAAGTGCTCACAAACAAGTGGTTTCCAGGTGACCTTGCTCAGGTTAAGTTTCAAAAGGAAACTTAACAGTCACTTTTCAAAGCAAATAACAAGTTAGTAACTGGATTGTTTGCACAGAACAATGACAAACTAAAAAAAAAGGAGCATATCCATATTAGCACAAAAAGCTCAGAAGATGCAGAGAATTCAATCACAGAAAGAGTATCCATGATTCATCCCTTAGCTGCAAAATGATTCCACTCCAAACTGCACAAGAAATGACACTTAAATACCACAGCACAGCCTTAAAATGCCTACTAATCATCATCATCATTTCATGAAAGACAAAACCAGTTTGATAGGGAAAGCTCACCTTATTGCTTGTGCACCTGGTCGTTGGGTAAATACTGTACTCAAGTCAGTTAATGCAAATTCTATTAGCTTAGGAGTTTGCTTGTTTTCTCTTATTGATATCGACATGCTTAGTAAGTTCACAGAGAATTTCATGGCTTCATACTAGATATGCCAGAAAAACAACACAGCAGTATAAAATACATTAATACACATCTTGATGCAGTTTATGAAGAGATGAAAGCTACAACTAAGTTTGAAACTATTGCTTTCATGTATAGCTTGTATCATACCTGGTGTAAAAGTCAACAAAGAGGCAGAGCTAAACTAAAGAGTAGAATATCCTTACAAGCACTGTGTCTTTGATATCTTTACCACGTTTCACGATAAAAACTCTTTGATGTAGAGCTAGAAAGCAGTTCATCATATCATCCTTGATATCTCACAGTAAGATAATTTATCAGATTATTTCCAAATGGTTCAAAATGTTGCTCTTTCCCATTATAATCCTTGAATTATCTTTCTTTATATAATCACTTATTCTATCTCATCTACTTTCACTCATATTTTAGATTCCAGTAACTTCCTTATCCTTTATTAAGATGATCTAGTGAATTTTCTTAAAAAGCTGTTGAATATTGTAAGACAATCTATGAATACTTCAATATTTAAAGCACAATACACTACATCTATGCTCTTATTCTTGTTACAGCAAGAAAAAGGTTTTTTTTACCATTTCAGAATGTCCAAAAGTAAGCTTTAACCACTATACTGAAACTGCATCTATGGATGCTCTATTACGCAGAAAACAGCATGCAGCAATTTCATTAAAAGTATCAGAACAGTATTCAAATACAGAGAGAGAGCTTCAAGTAATTGAAAAGTGATCTCCTATCATCTTTATAGATTTTTATTAGTAGATAAAGCCTACCAACCGTTCATTATCATACAGTCAGCTATGACTTACAGATTTTGGAAGAGTTGGATCCACAGCTGTTTCACTATATCCAATTGCTGCATAAAGTTTAGCCTTCTCTTCCTGTGTCATCAGTTCTTCAAGACCTGCCATATTTTAAGAGGTTAGTTAAACTCAGTATAGGTACATGGAAAATGCAAATACTGTTATATATTTCCCTGTGCTTGGTAGATCTATAATATACAGTAGATACTGTCAACATTACTGTATTGAATTAGTAAAAGCAAATACCCTGGGGTTTAAAGCCAAGTCTTGTGAATGTAAAGCATGCTTTAAAATGCTCTTGTAATTTTTTCCTAATCTATTTTATTTCCTAGCTTGCTAACAACAGAAGCAGCCTTTCTGATTTATTTTCTATTTTACTTTCTAAAGGTTATGTTCCATAACCTTTACTAGGTGCCGCATAAATCAAACATACATTGCATGAAATAGTCCAATTTTAAAATGAATTGAAATAAAATTGTTTATATTCCATAACTTCTACTGTAGTGAATGCAGTTCAGAAGGAACTATGGAAGGAGTTGTACAATTGTACAGCACTGTTATGTGTAATTAATAATTACATCAGCAAAAGAAAAGGCTAAGAGAAAATGTAAACAGCAATAATTTGATAACAAAGTTCCACTGCTAGTGACCTAGGACACTAACAGAATCCTAGTAACAGAAAAAATAACAGTAAATGATCATACTTGAACCCTTTGCTTCTTGGTTTTTATCCTTTTTTTCACCCGACCAGCTCCACATCCAGCTAAACCAGCCACCAGAATTTTCATCATCTTGTTTTACTCCTGGCCTGTAGATTTTCAATCCAGCCTTAGTTGCCTTAAATTTAAAAAAATTCAGTTAAGTAATTTTCTTCATGCTTTTTTCTCCATTTTCCTAAGAAAAATATAGACTCAGGGCAGCTCTAACATACCAGAACATCATTAGACAACCATTAAGAGGCAAAATGTGGTTTTTTTAGTTTCCCTTCTAGTCACTTTTCCAAGTACACAGTGCAATATTGGACTGATTTTGTTTGGCATAATAACAACCACTTTTACAAAAGAACAGAGCATGTAAAAGGTCAATTAATATTTTTTACATAGCAGATTTTCTCTCCAGCTTTCACCATAAAAAAATCTCAACATTATATGCAACAACTTTCTAAAGAATCATTTAAAATACATATGTAAGCTAATAAACAGTCATCACAGGGCAAATTTTACAATAGCCATATATTTTTAATTTCAAGATGGATATCCAAGGCAATTTTAAAAGTATTTACTCTCATAATACAGTATTTACTCTAATTATTCCTGCATGTGATACATATAGTTAGAACAGTAAGGAAGCCCTCCCTTCTCTCACATTCATTATTTCCACAACTAGGGGATGCCCCATCTGATACCAGTGATGATTCCAATACTATGGATCCTCACAGAAAGTGTAGATTACCTCCAAAATTGACCACTGAAAGTTTGTCATGGGGATGGCAAACAATATCAAGTGATCCAAGGGACAAATTTGTTCTCAGAACTTTAGTGATCCATGCAAACTAACTTTGTGACTAATACAATCCAAAAATACACTAACAGTTGCAGATAAGCTGTAAATTTAAATATGCTCTAGTCAAAGTGAAACAGGGATCCCTTCTCAGCATTCAAAACCCAAAGATCTCTGCAACACAATTAGGATATAAATCAGTACTTGTAGGGACTTGTCACATCTACATACCTACTGGCCAAAGGAAGGCAGAACTCATCACAAAAACAGGCTTCTGGAATTATACTATTGATTCACCTCAGAGAGATGATGCAGAATGTCAGCTTAACAACACAAAACTTTGTTCAAACTTAGTTCAAAAAGCTTGAACAAAGTCCTCAAAAGTCCTCTCTAGAAAGGTTATCATGTCATCAAGCAGATGTTACAAAGTGAATGACCCAAAGAACAAATGGATAGGCCTTAGATAAAAGGAGATTAAGTCTGTGAAATTACAGGTTTCTGGTATACTGAGGGGTGCTGAAGGACAACTGTCATGAAGAATAAGTGATGTTTGAAGCTATTACTCATAACATGTCCGAGGCAGAAGCACCAGAGCCCAGGGTAAGAAAGACTGCAGACAGAAGACACTTCTGCAAAGATGAAGAAAAAATTCTGTGCAGTATAGGAACTACGAAAATTTGCTGAAGAATCCTCTTGAACTTTCTCTGTCCTCCACTTACAAAGGTTTAGTAATCAACTTTATCAACTTAAAGCTTAATTAGCAAGGTCAACTATATTGACTAAAAGAAATAACTACCTGAAAGGTGAGTGTAGCCAGGTAGGTAAGTCTCTTCTCTCAAGTAACATGCAATTGAACATGCAGAAACTGCCCCAAGCTGTGCCAGGGAAGGTTAATATCAGTTAGTAGGAAAAGTTTCTTCACTGAAAGGGTTGCCAAGCAAAGGAAAAAGCTGTCCAGGGATGTGGTTGAATCACCATCCCTAGAGGTATTTAAAAGGCATGTAGATGTGGTGCTCTGCAACATTGTTTACTGGTAGACTTAGCAGTTTTCTGTAAATGGTTGACCTGGTGATCTTCAATGTCTTTTCCAAACTTAATGATTCCATGATTCTATCCTGTCTCCTTACTTAGGTAAATCCTAAATGTCTGCCCTAGGTTGAAAGGATAACGTTTCTAAAGCTGACAAAGACACTTGACGCGTAGCTCACTGTAGCTACTATTCGGTACTTCAAGCATTCGCAATAAAGAAGCAAAAGTGGTCTGAGGTTTGGAATATAAAGTTCTGGCTAAAAAGTTGCCCAAAAATCAGCACTGTGATCTCAAACATGATATCTGAGGAGCTTGATGTCAAGGTCTAGATATAAGTAAGCCCTTGAAATTCAACTCTTAGGTATGTTTTTAAGAAACAAAAGCTTGGCAAACAGCAGCATAATTGGTCTGGCCTTACTCAGCCCAGAACTAGTGGGTGCTCCTCTAAATTCCTGGCAGACTTAAGGCTGTCAGGATAACAAACTAGTAGTAAATTTCTCCCTTCTAAGTCCTTTGAATCCTTTTTCAACGGTATGACCTGATAACAACAACACAGATGGGTCCTGACAGATAGGTGGAGACAGAACACAACCTAGAATCCCTAGGATCTGATTTTCAATACTTTGAAATATATTCAGGTAATCAGCTAGAACATCTTTCAAGATGCACTTCTAACATTTTTCAATTACAACACTTAAAGCCCAAACAACTGAAAATTCATTTTCTTGCAACCTAGTTCTAACTGTTACAAAAATGTATCTTAAAACTCAGGATTTGAAGATAGTCAGGAATTCAATATGACATAACCTTTTGTAAGCAGTATAATCACACTGGGGAAAGAAGAGATAGGAAATATCTCACGATTTCCATCAACTTGCAAAAAGTTGGAGGATAAAGACAAAACCAAGAGAAACTATACACTACAAGATAAGACTATTCCAAAATCAAATGAGAACTAAAACAAAACCAAACCTTCCCCAGGCCTTGAAAAGCACTGCAATTTGGACAAAATGGAGCCATGAATGTTTCTGGTTCTGTCAGTCTGGATAATAGTAACACGAACATCCAAATGGGGGTGTACATACAGACAAATAGAAGGAAAAATCACATTCACAGATTCCTCTTCAGAGTATTGAATTAGAAGCACAGTATTTGTGACTGGAGCAATTGCATTTATACTATATTTAATATACTTCACACACCAAAAAAAACAAACCAATTCAAATTGCTTTCAAGCACTGACAATAAGCCGTAACTGATATTTATAAAGTTTAATTATTAATTACTGCTTTCTTCCAGACTGCAAACTTCGTATTCTACATACTTTGAGGTGCCTTGATTATTAATGGAGATACGCCATAGATTTCAGAAAAACTATAAATATTTAACATCAGCGTCCTAGAAAGATTCTGAGACACTATGTATAAAACTAAGCAGAACATCCCCAAGGCTAACAAATCAAGTGTAACTACTCAAGTCACACTATCTTGCCTAATTGCACTGATCTGCTTAAATGTATTCTGCATTTGCTCTACTCTGAGTAACATTTGCGAATAGAAACACTGCAGAGAGTCAACATACTACAGGTGACCACTTAATGTAACACAGTATCATGGAAAAAAGGAACAAACTAATAAACTATACTGTTGTGGGTTGGAGGGAGGGACCCTCCACCTGACAGTTTTGGATATAATTGTTTCCAATTTGACTTCAGTCATCCTTTGTCCACATTTGTCCACCAGAAGGAGAAAAGGATTTCTCAGATCAGTAATTTTGAAGAAAGAGTATATGGAGTTAATTAATTTTTGCTTAATTACAAGCTGAGAAACTAATTATGCCTTATAATAAAAAACCACAAACAAGGAAAATTGAAAGACTGCATGATACACAATTCAAACACCATAGCTAAAAGGCGTCTGCCTAAAATCTCCACAACATGCTTCAGTTATTCAGAGACTCATTTAAATGATGCAATTTTACCTCAACTTCTGCTTGTTGCCTTGCTAGAGTGATGTTAAAAATATCCAAGGCCTTTTCAAATCCCTAGAAGAGAGATAAGAAATTATTTTTCGACAACTGCTACATTCCACAGCTCAGTTTTACAGGAAACAACAGCAAGCAATTCAATTTATGCAATTCAAGTTAATTCGCTCACTCTGAAAACTTAAAACAAACCCGGGGGAAAAAAGCACATCAGCTTAAGCTGTTCTTTATTGCAGTTTCTAATTTAAAGATTTGCATCATGTATTTGTTAATACTACTCACAGAGAAAGGCAGTAACAAAGTTGCAAGTATGGCCACTGAAAATTTTAACATAGAACATTAGGAACACCTTAATATTTAAGCTTGAACAAGTATCAAGATGAGCAGTATTTAAGCCTTCAACAGAAAATTACTAACCTCCAATAATTTTAAGATTTCTTCACTAGGTTTTTTTGATGTTATCTTTGTTTTATACATCTCTTTATAGTTCTTCACTTGCTTCCTATGATGTGAAATATGTTCCCATGACCACATTTGGAGCTTAGGTTGAACATTTACTTCAAGGATGCCATCAAGAACGTATTTCCACCTAAAAGCAAAGACAAACACAGAGCTTATCCTTCTTTTGGCATATTGAAAAGACTCCTAAGGCTTTGCAGATTCTCTAAATAAACTTCAAGTTGCCAACAGTGAAATCCCCTGACTGATATTGCACTTCTGATCAGCAGAGAAACCTAAGAATTTTACACTTTTTCCCCACATAAAGTTGACAGATTGCCATTTTCTAAAATTCAAAGGTAACTGTGTATGAAAAGTATCCACAAATCTATGCATGCACATGTGAGAATAACAAAAACATATTTGTAAGGAAACTTCTGAAAGGAAATCAAATCCTTGTAATCTGTATTGCAAAGGTTTGCCTTTGCAAGCTCTTGTAATACTATCTAACATATAATATTTAAACAAATTTATAATATAAAAATACTAAAAGACCTAAGTTCCTGATAATGATCTTTAAGATCTCAATTGCAGTTTTTCAAATATTGTGTCCTCAGCTTTGGTTTGTGTCCTGAGGTGACTTTGTGATTTGTATTGTATCCCCATTTGTCTGTTTAGCTCAGAAATAAGTTTTGTATCTTTAAGGTCGGATTTGAGAGTGAAGTGGGGAAGGAGAAGCAGTGGAATGTCTGAGGTGGTTGTTTTCAATACATGAAGATAAGAGTTTTGTTGCTTTGTCTCCTGGACTGTGTTGCCATGGTGGATAGTGGGAGAGAGCTCTAAAAAGCTTTTTGCTTTTAGTTAGTTTCTGACTAACTGCAGCAGAGAAGGTCCCCGGAGCATTTTTCCCTTTTTTCCTGGAGTTATTTGAACCTGCTCTGCACTGAGGACCCAGGGGAAGCACCAGGAGCTCGCACCTGTGGCCAGCGGGGCCTGGCTGGGCAGCGGCATTTCCATGGCCGGGGGGCTGAGAACAGCCTGAGCCGAGCTGCCACCACAGAAGAGAGACTTTCTGAGTTTGTCATCTCCTCAGAGCAGCAACAGGTTTTGTTGTTCGGTATTGTTCGTTTTTTGTGCTTTGCCTGTTGGATAAACAGGTTTTTTCCACTTCTCTCTGAAGAAATTTCTTCCCGAACCAGCTGGGGGAGGGGTCCCTTGGGTTTGCTACCTGGGGGGCCTTTGGAGGTTTTTCTACCAAATTTGCCCTAAACCAGGACAGCTTGAGGTCCTCATCAACTTCTTACAATACTAGCTTAAGAAAAAATAATAAAAACAAAAGAGAAGACTCCCTTTCTGAAGGAAATGAGTTCTAACCCCCTTAAGTAAAACACAATTCCTTGGTAATTATTTAAAAAGCTAACAAATTATTTTTAAAGGCTGCTTACCATATCTTAGCATTTTTGTGCACTGGAACATCAGGTCTGTACTTCCTATATGGCAGATTTCGAGTCATCATATCAATAGACTCAAGAAGCTCCATAACACTGAAGTACTAGCAAACAAATTCAAACTGAGCATTATTATTTGAGAACAGCAGGTATCAAGGTTCTCTTTGAAGAGAAAATCAGTTACAATGAAAAACAAGAAGTTAACAGATTATATACAAACATTATAAAATTTCAGACTGCCTTCCTTATTCTTGCAAACTAACTTTTTTACTACATTACATATAATTACAGAAAAATAGTTGGTACCTGTGGCTTATTGAATTCAACAGTTATATCCTGCAAGTTTACATCTAAATCTATTTTCGGTGATGAAAAGTCAACATCAGATCGAGGATTCATAAGGAGTTTGGCTTTAGCTGAAATTGGGCGGAATACTAAAAAACACAAGTTGATATAAAAAGTGCAATTAAATTATTTATGACAATAAATTAAACATATACTTATCTTAAATTATGCCAGATTATTAGTTTTAAAATGCTAGACTCGAAAAACATGAACTGCACCAACACATCTTAAAACAGAATACAATCTATACTCTATTTTCAGTTTCACCCTGGTAACATTTATCAAACAATTATTTGCATCACCATACACCAATATAAACTTTCCTGCATGCTGAATTACATACAAATGTAAATAATAAATAGTTTACTTGTGTAACAAATGTAATATTTCTTGACTATGATACATTTAGAGAACAAGACAGCTTCAAATAGAGCATTTATTTTACCATAGGAACTCTTACTCCATAAGATTTTTTTTTTGTTTTGCTGTTACGAATGCTTTATTCTTTGACAAATCATACTCACAACAATGCTTAAAAACAAACATTCCATATTTCTAATTTTAAATCAGCATGGAACAAAATCAATATGCATTCTACATAAAGGTGAGGCACATCACAAGAAAAGACATTCAGAGCAGAAATATTTTATCTGTTCCATAGTTTGGCAATATCAGGCATTTGAAGCTATGTTCATCTGTTTCAGCAATTGATCCAACAGTAAGAATATTTAAATTACCTGAGTTTGTGTAAATCCTATTTTTATCTAACACTATTATTATACTACTATTTTAACAAATACTATTATTTCATCTCAGCAAAAATACTGATATATACCTACATATCAAATACTCCAAATTCTCTGAAAGGCTCATAATAGTGGAAACATGCATTTTTGCAAGAAGACACCATGAAACTTTTAGCTACACCTCTACATGGTAGCATTTAAATTAGTTTTCTCCCTGTATTTAGTCTCCTAAATTTCAATTTTACAGTTTTTATACATATGTATAATGTTTGTATTTACATGAAGTGATAAAATTACTGTTCATGCTTATTACCTTCCTATCAATGTTCCAAAGTTGTGTGATTATTGTTTCCACCTCTCATTAATAAAATATACTTTGCATAAAGCAGGTGACCTCAAAAACATACTCAAACTAATCTGAATTCACAAAACTTACACAACTTACTTATTGCCAAACTTCTTGAATAAAGGAATTAATCAATAATGTTAAGAATAAGGATCTATGTATGACATTCCGTTAGAATGATACATTACTCAAGACTTACTTTTATCAAGGCTTTTTTAAGGCTGCCTATACAATACATTATTCAGTCTCAGACAGTAACTCTTCTAGGCTTAAACTGCACTCCTTAGTAAGATTTTTGAGTAACAGCCAAAGTGACAACCTCTAAGATGCACTAAAAATTAGAATTAAGAATGCACATTACAATTACAAATAACACTTATTTACAAATAACACTTACCAAAATCATAACCGTCTGGAATCACGTTATGGCTGGCAACTCCCTGTTTTAAGTTAACCTAAACACACAACAGAGTGAACAGGAAGTTGCATTTCTATTTTCAGATAAATTTTTTAAAGTACAAAATGTTAGCATTTTTAAACAGTTCTCAGATAATCCCTCTGACCCAAAGTAAAATTCAAAATACTCATCTATGTTTTAAACAGAATGACATGTCCATCTTTAGCTAATAAAAATCACTGAATAGTGGTAAGATGACCATCAATTGTCTAAATTCTGTTACTGGCAGAAGACTGTACTTTTTAACTTTCTCAGGCAGGTGTTATACTTCCAACACACAAAAGCCTTAATACATACTATTTTTTCCTAATAAATCTTTTAGTTACAAACAATTCCCCAGGACACTGACATAAAAATAATTAGGCCTAAATGTGAAGCATGTTTTCTGCTTCCCAGTTTCAACTAGCTAGACCCACTATCTCATACTTTACTTACCAATGATTCATCATAACCACCACGGTAGAACATCTCTGATTTCACATTCCAATAAGCAAAAAGGTTATCCAGTCGCACAAGCTGAAAATACAACAGAACATATGTATTAGTATCTATAAATTTTAATTATTTGGATTTCACAAAGTCTGGAAGACTAAAATTACTCAAATCGTTACTTTTGCTATAGAACCTATATAGTTATATGTTTTCTTGATCTTATTTTCTGTGGAACAAACTCTAATGCAGCTTGTTTTATTAGCAATTCTTTCCTTAGCATACAGTTTATACTGTACCTTGTGGAACAACTTGGCAGTTTCATCATGTAAACATGGATTCCAATTCTTATCTGAGGTCTGAAATGAGACAAAAATACTCTAGTATCTATAATTCACCAACATGTTATAATTGAAAAAAATTTACAAAAAAGAAAGTAACATCGTCATAATTAAATGTCATGGAAAATAATGGGATACAATCTTCTGATTTAAAATTATTAATCCACTACTTTAAGTGAGAACTTGAAAAGGCTACTTTCCCCAAAAAACATGAATGTATGTACACTGATAGGCTGCACACAAGAACCAAAGATAATATAAGATTCTGTTTTCTGTATTGCAAATTGTTTTTCTTTACACCAATAATATTTTTAGGCAGGCTCTTTGGACAGAGATAAACAAGGGATTGAATTATTTTGTAGTTCTGGAAGCAATTAATTTTAGTTTGAGCCTAAGGAAGGCTCTTTAATGTGCTAGGAACAAGCATTCACAAAACCACCATTTCATTCAAGAAAGTAATATTTACTTAAGACATACTTTCTTCCAGACTAGCAAAAAAACCTACTGAATCAGCAACTCAGCACAATCAACATATTGCTCCTACTACACAGTCTTCCAGAAAAAAAAAAATTCATACCAGCTGTGATTACTACTCTTAGCACCTTAAAGTGCAGTTCACAGATTAAAAAACCAAAAAGTTAGCTGCAGTTGAAAACAGAATTCTTTTTTATTTCCTTTCTCACCACTCCCGTTATCACAGGGAGTGACCTTTTTCTTGGAGCTCAAGTCAGTTTCAGTAAAATATTCAGAACAAACAGCCCAAATCTAGCAAAGTGTATTGGAAACCACAAAGTGCAGAAGGCAAAAGAATAAGAATTTCCTCCTAAAGATCTACTTTAATGCTAGCATTTTATCTTTAATGGCACACCCACCACAGTACTTAACACTGAATTTGATAAACTAAGTAGTTCTCATTGTGCATTGCTGATGATTATAGGTACACTTTCCGTTAGACAGTACGTTACCAGGGAGCACAACAGCAAAAGCACAACTTCACCTATTGTATATACTAACATGCTTTTCAAACAAAAGGTGAGAAATAAAATTACCTGCAAACTTAGATTCTGAAGTGAAATTCCAAATGACAAGGGGTTATCACGATTTGTGATCTAATAGAACACAGGAAAGACAAAAAAAAAAATTATTTCACACTCTATAAGCATATATTTGGCTAAGAATTTAAGTATCTTTATGTTTTGGTGCAAGCTTTTTTCAGTTTGTTTGGATTTTTAAATCAGACTAAGAAAATTCCACAACTTTACTAGTACTCTGTCAGCATGAAAAGCAACTAGAAGAAACCAGACAGGTTCCCAATTTCATGTTACAGTGCACAGCCCCCTTATGCTGAGATACACAAAAGTACTTACATCATCTTCATAGCGAATATGGATGTTGGAAATTTTCAGCTGAAGATTTTTGATGACCTGAGTAACTAGCTTTTCTACAAAAGTGTCTTGTTTCTCTTCCTTTACTTTATCTATGTTAAAGGAAAACAATTATATATGTTTATATAATAACTATATGTTAATATATAAAAATGTTATATATAAATATAAATATAAAATAATGTTATATTTATATAACAATTTATATGTTTATAGAACAATTTTATATTGCTTATATGTCAGTATTTTCAGAATTAGACAAAATAATAACATAATCAATTTAGCATGGTAAGTGTTTGAATTTTCTATTACTTTGTACTCCAGTTGATTAAAAACATGTTTGCTCTGTATAATCTACATTTATATTCTCAGATTTGAAGGTTTCCTAGCTTTACTACCCACTGAATGAAGAATCAGGTAATTCAAAGTACGACCAGCATCCACCAATACTCAAGGTGAACCAAATATATTTCTTGAAAGTACCAGAAGTTGAATTTGAAGACAAGAATTGAAGAACAAATTGAAGCAAACCTTTAAAAAGTTGTATTGGTAAAAATGCTTTGATACTGGAAACAGTTTCTTATGAAAGAAAAAGGAAACTATCGGCGATGCATGATACTAAAGAAATATTTCAAAAGCCCAATTTATAGCAGATCACATCAACGCCCAAACCCTTTTATTTTCAGAATGCTGGTTCTGCAATACTGGTAACAATTATACCTAAAAAAACATAACTAGTAGATTTTTAAGTAACAAGGAGAAAACAGTAATCTAGAACACTTTGAAAAAGTCTGCATCTTTCTGGATTAAAATTAAGAAAGAAGCAGCATCACTTTCATTAGCTTTTCCCACTTTTACCTCGGTCAGCTATCTTCTGCTTTGCTTCTTCTATTCTTTGCAATTCCCTTTGTCTTGCTTCCAAGAGCTGCCTGGCTTCTTTTTCAGCATCATATTTTATGCCTAAACACAAAATGCAAAAAAATATAATACAAAAAAATCTCATATATTTTTTAAAGATACTGTTTCAGAAGCTATAATTTTTATATTTTTGGTAACAGTTACATAACAGCAAAAAAATTAGGTGATTAAATGTAAATTACTGAAAGACTTCCACTCCACTACTTAATTACAATTGCTAAAAATATCTACTAGGAATAAAGCTCATGAAAATAGTATCAACCCATTCCAGATAATTCTGAAATCCCACCAATCTATAGCCACTTCTTCCTATACATCAACTTACTGGCTGTGGGCACAATAAGCAAATAAACTCCATCAAGGACTGCCTCAACTGGTTGAGTATAAAGGTTTTGCCATGGGATCTGTAGGTTAAGTTGACCTACAAAGATGAAAGTATATGGTTAAATAGCTGACAGGAAAAAAAATGCAAAGATAAGTTATATTAAACACGAAATCTCTTAATTTCGTGCATCTAAGACAAAAGATGCCTCAGTTGGGTTGTATTTTCTTACACAAACAACATGAGAAGTTTTTCTGTGAGCAGAACTATCAAGTCTACAGTATTTCCTTATTCCTTTGAATTACATTCCTCCTTCTTAGCAGCAATGTCTCTCTCCTTGGAAATCCACTGCAGTACTCTCAGAAGCAAGAAAAGCACATGGCAGCTTATATATCATCAGCTAAATACTAGGTTTTGTGAACACAGGTTACAGTGTCTCTCCTTCACCCAAGTGCAAATTGTAATAAAATATTAAATCAGTCACAGAAAATATATTCTTAAAGCATTGATTTAAAGGAAACATAATGGCTTTAAACTTAGTTTACTTTAAGAAACCACTAACTTTTACAACACAATCAACTTCAATGAAAAAATTTTATATTTTAGCTAAAGCAAGGAAGGAAGGAGATGAAAAGGTAAGTGAAAGTTAAAAATCAGTTGTGGAGTCTTATTCAACAAGGAATGAGATCCAGTCCTGCCCAACTGCTCATCTTTGCTGTGTTAGGCTATTTTCTCATTGAGGTGATTAAAAAAGACTCCTGTAGACTTTAACAAAAGGAGCTTCTTCAAAAAGTTTCTTTTCAGAAGAGACAAACTTCAGAATGTACACAGCATACAAATCAACGAATACATATGGAAATTACTCGCTTAGAATGCACTTGCAAGGAAAGGTAGTATGTTTAGAAACTCCTGCATGTGTACAAGACAAAATGCAACTTACCAATATGTCCTGCTTTAACTTTAAATGGCACATCCAACTGACTCTGAAAGAAAGAGGTTTAGAAAATTTAAGCTCAATTCAGCAATTTGGGAAATGTTCCAAGGCAGGAAAAGATATCATGATAACCTTAACAAAGTTACCTGTCCATCATAAAAAAAACCCTCAGTTTAATGGATAAGCAACCATTTTGTTGCCAGTTTACACTGTTATGCCATGTTAGACTAAATACATTTCTAAACACAAAGTCCTAGTTTCATGAGCTATAGGAGAAACAAAAAAACAAAAAAAACAAAACAAAAAAAACAAAAAAAAAAAAAAAAAAAAAAAAAAAAACCAAAAAAAAAAAAAAAAAAAAAAATAAAACAAACAAACAAAAAAAAAAAAGTCAATCACTATTGCTTTTGACCTAAGCACATTCTTTTAGCAATTGCTGAGAGTTCTCTTAGGGGAAAAAAAATGCATAGACTTTCCTCTTTAAATTTAATCTCAAATTAATCAGATCATCTATGTAGGTGAAGAGAAAGCAAATCAGTAAGTTTCTACTTAAAAGAAAGTGTATCCTAAAATAAGAACTAAAAAAATGCACATTAAACCTAAAACAGCTCAGGAATCATTTTTGCAACTATAATTGTTATTTCCAGTAGCTTACCAGTGCATTTTCTTTTATTTCCAGATTCTTCAATGCTACAGCTCCTAAAAAGAAAAGAAGCCAACAAGTAAAACTGGAATAAGCAAAGTAGTAGTGGTACACACTTCAAGTCCCAAAGTCCGAATCAGTGGGTTACAGAAGCCTAGAAGATAAGGAGGCTAATGTATATATCTCAAACAAATGGGGGATAGCAGTGGAGTCAACCAAGACTCATGGTAAGAACATGCCATGAGAAAGAATGGCATGTGGCAGGAAAAGGCAGCCACACAGACACAAGCCAGAACTCTTCTTGGACAAAGGCCTATGTTCTGGCTCCTGACGTAGAGCATAAGCAAAGGAATGACATCAAGAAGCAAGCACGGACTGTCAACCTAAGGTCAATCCAGTACGGAGGGATCAAGACCTCCAGAGACCCTCAAAGCCCTCTGACCCATTTCCGGAAAGGTCTAGAAGAATGAACTGTAGATGATAGCTCATTTGCATAGTAAGCAAGCAAATTAGCTCCGTGGCATTGAAACCTTAACTGTGTAAAGGTACCCACACCAAACCTGGGGACATATGCCCCAGGACCCTGCACACTATCTGCTGCAGACACTGGAGTCAGGACTGCCAACTTTTCTTCCTTTGTTTCTCTGCACTGCACTTTAATCTCTCTGTCTCTCTCTCTCTTCTCTTTCGCCCATCCCTTATCCAAGATCTACCACCATGTGTTTATACTGCAAGGGACTAATTTACACCAATTTCCACACTGTGTGTATCATTTATTAATAAAACTTTGTACGTTTTTACAGACACTCTGACTTTTGTTGCTCTTTTTTGACCATGGGTACCTAGCAATTTTGGGTGCTCCCTTCCCCTTTCCAGTGGGACACCCAGTGGTCCATGACCTATGATTCCCAAAACTTTTACTGTGGAAGAGATCCACAGCCTACATGTCAAATATCTATAAAAGATTATCAAGACCATGAAAGATGATTATTTTTCATGGACACGCAAGCTTCATGAGACAATCTCAATACTATTTTGTAGAATGATTAATCTAAAATTACTCCAAGTCAAAATGCTGGAAATCCCCATCTCAATTTTGTAAGGACCCATTTCGAAAAGTTAGCTTCTTTTTCCTCAACCATCTGTTTCCTATGCTTGTAGAAATCTAGCAACATTAAATGTGAGTGGAATTTTAGCCCTCAAAAGATCTTATCCTTGCCAGTTTTATTTATAGGCTTACAAAAATTCACAGGAAGTATTTCAGTAGTCTATTTTTTAAGAGAGAAATTCAGTATATTTTGAACAAAGAAAATTTGAATTGCAAGATAGATTTTACAATATACTTCACGTCAAACACTTGCCATAATAAAAGGAATACTGGGATCAAAAAACTCATAACTTAAATATACACATAGTTCAAAGCAATGTCTTCTGCAAAATCTACAAGAAGAATGGAGCTTCTGTGATGGCTACTTTCAAATTAGTTGTATAGCATTAACATATGCACATGGAACAGACACCTGATACAGGTGAGTAGGAGCATAAATGAGATTCCAGAAACCAGAAGATTACAGGCCTGGAAAGGAATAGAACTTTAGGCTGCAAACAAAGATTTTAATTGACCCAAAAATGCTTTTCTTTCAGGATGTATCCTAGAAATAGCAAAATATATGGGGAAATGGGAGCTCCAATTGCAAGAATATTCTTGCAGTTATATAGTGCTAATGGCAATAAACAACTGTTCAAAGTACCACAAATTTTGGGAAATTGGACCCAAATCTCAAAAGTGCACACATTAGAAGAGTTGGCTCAAGTTGTTGAACTGATATGAAAGAGCTGACCAGGTAAATTAATCCATCCATCTCATAGCACTTCCAAAATACTATGAAGTTTTTAATATTTTAATTTATTCATTGCAACAGTTAATAATCACTTTCTAGTAGAAGTCTATCAGCCTCTCCAGAGAAATACTACATGCTGAAGGATGCTTTTTGATAGCTGATGACACTGCTGTTAAGCCTCAAAATACACACACATTGCCAGGAACAACAAAAAAGGGGGAAAAAAAAGGCAAAGAGAACATTCCCAAAAGTAGTCTGTAACTACTCTAGAAACTAGAACCGGTCTTTGTAGGCAATAACTAGATGATAGTTTTAAATACCATTGGTTCAATTCCATTCTTAATTTATTCCCTGATAAAGCTTACTCTGCAGAGACCATTGTAACACTAAAAAACTCCTGTTTGCTTCTTCAAGAAGATATCACTAATTGTAATTGCATTCAGGGCACGTAATTCTAATGGTATCCAGAGCAATGGTTCAGGTTCGTAACCAAGTTACCAGGTGCAATTTCTTCAGGTCAGTTGAGCCATGTTAAAAACATTCACAAGGAAACTGTAAGACTATGTGACACATGAAGCAGTTTGACTGGGTTGAGTTTCTTCACCTTCACTGCTGGCTATGTAAACATTCCCTCTCATTTATCAAGATTCTGACACATGCCACAGCTCTGCAGAGGCACAGTAACTCAAGCTACAATAATTTGGCTGCCTGGATGCTTTCAAAACCAGAGTGCTGCAAAGTGAGGATTATCTTAAGCACTTACACACAATATTTTGTGATGGCAGAGCTATTTCTCATTTTACCTGAGCACATCATAATGGCAGACAATAAACACAGAATCAATACTGTTTCAAACAGGAAAACTTCAAAATGCTGGGATTTCAAAGTGGGGTACATAATTCTTCACTGTTTTTCTAATGATTTCACAATTTTTGAAAATCACTTACGATTTTACAATTAAAAATTTAATATTTTAGTTAAGAATCACCAGAAGAAATACACATTAATAGAACTCCAGGCATCAGAATTTTAGTATAAAATTACTGAAATATGTTTACTAAAATATAACAGTTTACTTACAAAAACCTTTATACAGTCTGATCACAGCAAATGGACCATCAAGCACAAAAAAGGCTACTAAAGAGGCACTAGGTTTTGTGCATTGATGTAACCTTTCTTTTTCCTATACTTGAGAGAGAGCCCAAGAGACTGACTAAACATTCCTGCAGTAAACAGGAAACATTTCCAAAGCCACCACACTTGCAAAGCTTGCAGCCAACTCTGATGCTCAGGATTTGAAATGCAATTATTGACCATGGCAGTATTCTCTTTCATTACCAAAATTTAGTCTCAACCGTGTAGCCATTTCCCTTGCAATGAAATGTAGATCTAAATGCAACTACACTGAATCCTGACCATTCTGTTGGGGATGGGAGACAAAAAACCAAAAGCCCCACAGACAGAAGCAGGAAAACCAGGAAACTAACCCTAGTTACAGGACATAACACAGCTAGTGAACTTGTCTTGGAGTACTGACAGTAAATTTTAATTGCAAAAATCAGAAAATACATCAAGATTTGACTGTCAGTTTTGCTGATGGCTGGTTCGGGATTTTTCTGGCAGGGCTGGTGTTCCTCTGTTAGGAGCAATGAGATGTTTTGATGTCAGAAATGCATCCAATGCATGATTAAAAATTACCCAAGCAAGCAACCTTAGAAACTGTATGTACAAATAGTTGGAGTTGTTTAAATATCTAGGATTAAACATGCAGGCTACCAGCCAAAACAATAATAAAAGCAAGAACAGTTATAAATATCTATAGCAAAGTCTAGAATTTATTTAGGCTACATTGTAAAGCAGATTTTTAGATTTACTGATCCCTGAACAATGTGAATAATTCAACAAAATCAAACCACTGTCAAAATTCTAGAAGAATAAGTTTATAGTCTTAATTTTAGATACTCAAAATAACTTCATGAATTTGAGTGCATGAACCAACATCTGTTACAAACAATTCAGCTTGCAAAAACAGACCTGGTAAACTATTTCATCAAAGAGGCCTAACTGAACTTTTGTTATGGTTGTAAACAGAATACAAAGAGGGGGGGAAGAAAATTAATCTACATTAAAATCCTAGATTTTACCTAATTAATCATTCTCTGCTGTCTTGTAAATAAAGAGGCAGGGGAAGGAAAGCAGATAAGAGATGAAAGATCAGAAAATGCAAATACCTTAGATAGCATCTTATCAGTACCCAACATCCCTGTTCAAATATTTTAACAAAATTTCTGCTTTTTTCCAACAGCATTGTCAGCTTGAGAACACCTCTGATCCCTTAACGAACAGCTGCCTTTGCTAGTCATTTCCCACTTGTGTTCATGCCGTTAATTATTTCTGTTTAAGCATACCCCCTAGAGACAAGTTGTAAGCCTTTCAGTATCAGTGTCTGCCAAATACCTCATCTATTGTAAAATAGATCATGAAAGACAACAAAAACTACTGGATATTATGTACCCCTCAAGTAAATTCAAATTACTATTATGTAAGGGGAGGGGAGGAGGTTGCACCTGCTATACCTAGACAGAGCAAGGTACACAGGAGTAATTTCTTTCCCTACAACAGTTGTAGCCAAAAAAAAAAAAAGGTTAGTGCGCTCACAAACATGCCCATTATCTGCCTATATCATCTTACTAATACAGCTGCCTCAAAAAGAGACACCAGCTACTATCGAAATAATAAGTTGAGCTAAGTAAGACATGCTTTAGACATCACCTAATAAGCAAGTGTCCCAAGTCAACCAAGAATTAAGCTTTTTTAAGAGCAGTACAGAGGGTCTGACCAAGACACTGAAAAGTTATTTAGACATAGTCAAAAGAAAATAATAGCATAATGAATTGTAATAAAACAATTGTTTGGTTTCTCAGCACTGGAAACCTCACTGGCACGTCACTTCTTGTCAAAGGTAACTCACATTGCTGCAAGCACCATTTCAGGTATTTAACTTGACCAGGTCTAGAGCATCCAAAAATATGTAACTCACCTAAACACTTTTCTAACCTGTTATTATAAGACAAGTATTTGCACACTTGTTAACACAGCTCATTGAAACTATCTTTCTTAGTGAACACCAGACAAAAGGCCGTTAAAAAACACTGTCCATCCCAGCATCAGCCATCCAATAGCTTTCTCTAATGGCTGCCTACCACAGTACTCTTTTAGCTTGCTCCATATTGAGTTCCTTAGGCATATGATTTTCTCCCATTACACATCTTTCTGAGCCTTGGCTTTTCCAGTATTGGCTTTACACATTCAAATTGCCATTTTTACCTCTGTAGGTTGAGCTACCTTCAGCTTTCTGCACTGCTTTTTATATTTCAGTTTATTTATATCCAGTTCTTGCAACACTCTCAGCTATGAGTTTTCATACACCACATCTTTTTTCAAGATTGAGACAGTATACATTTTAACACTTCAATCTGAGGGGCTTTTAACGAGAAAAAAAGATCAAAGCATTTCTGTAATTATTAATGCGTTCATGTATTTTCTGGAGCAGCATCACCACACAACTTTACTAGACAGATTGAATATGGAATAGTGTTAATGCTGTGTGATGAGTTCTCTCATTTATCACCAAAGTTAATATTAAGCATGATCATTGGAAAGTCATAATAAAGCTCTCAATTTACAGAAGCTGAAACTATGCAAAATTAGGTTTTATACATATATTCAGTCCACAAACAGGTTACCAGCATTAATTTAACCAGGCTAGCTATAAAATACCACAATGCCACAATTCACTCCCTAGAGTCTGGTTTTTAGTCATTCAGAGGCAAAAAAATACATGCCTTTTAAAATTTAAGACTATATATATATATATGTATATATATCGCACTTGTGGTGATTTGTTACAGGGAAAAAAAAAATCCAAACAACTTTTCTTTTTTTTTTCCTTTTAATTTGATGGATTAAGGACAATTTCATTTCAATAGTAAATCATTTACGTAAAATTTAGCAATCTTATCAAGACACACAAAGAAACACTGTATGAAAACACACAGCAGTAACGGAAATGCTTTCAGAGCACAAAGAGAAGCATTAAAAGCTATTAAGTTTACCCAAAATATGAAGGCAAAAATAGCACTTTTTAAAAAAAAAACACCTTAGTTACATAATTTTAGTAATTAGCGAGCTAAAAAAATTATCCACAGACTTTAGGTCCCTACTGTGAGTGTAGGGATCTGCTAATCAATGATGCACTCCATATAAAAAGTGTAATTCTACTGTTATTATTATTAAAAGTTGCTGCCTTTTAGATAGCAGAATGCAATTTCTAGGTCCTTGGAGGTATTTGAAATGAAAGAAATATTGCAGATGCACAGACCATTAAACACAATTTAAGACAAAAAAAAAAAGCATCTTGTGGTAGACCTGGAAAAAATAAAACACCACAGGTGATGGCTTACCAAAGCTACGCAGCAGTTCTGAGGCTCTTAGAGCAAGACATAGGTAGCTCCATATATCAGTATACATTATAAACAAGTCAACAGGCTACACAGAGAAAAAATTTATTCTAATATCCAGGCACTAGAGAAGCAAGAAATTTAATTTAAATGAAAATATACTAGAGCCTCTAAAATATGAGAGGTTCTTGAAGATGAAATAATAAAAAAGAAAATCAACTTTCACAGGAAAAACATAACAGCTGAAAATCAAAACTTCAAAGTAAAATTGAGGGGGGGGGTGTTTATTTTTGTTTGAGTTGGTTTGTTATGGGCTATTTTTCCTTATTTTTTTTTTTTAACTGAGAAAATGTGCATCTAATCTGTTAGTAGTTGCTTCACAAAGGCATAAGATGCCATGACTAACCATCAGCAACCCAGAGAGATGGAAAAAGAAGCTTCTACCTTTTTTGTAATGTATAAACATTGCCCAAAAAATTTAAAATGTTCCGTGTTTTTCATTAAACATTCTGAAGAGAAAGAAGGAACGATGGTAACTTCAGAACTCCAGCACACAAATCAAGCAATTAGTGTGACACAGTTTTGCTGAAAGGTGCAATTAGTCAAACCTTTCAAACAACACTCACCTAGACAGTAAGAGATATGCAATATTAAGCCTTACTGCTATAGGTCAAGGACTACTACATTGTTTCCAGCAGTTACATGTGCTGTTGCTGTGCTAAGACTCCTTATAGATACTGAATTTACAAAGATGCTGTAAATGCCTTCATTAACTGAAGGAAAATTACTGCAGAGATGAAACTAAATAAGGATGCCATTTCAGAAAACAAGCATGAAAACAAAAACGTCCATGATGCAAAAAGCTCCAGCAGAAGCTTACAAAATCTGGTTAATGCGTATGAGTGCCTAGGAACGGAATTGCAGGTAGGCAAATACCTCGAGCATGTTTCACACCTACTATATGAATGCACTCGTAAAAACACCCCGAGTCTCTGTGCTTGCTTTTGCTGATGCTGCAGACACCTGGGATGCACATTCGAAACTGAGCCAGCAGTGGTCACTGCACAGGCATCTCTGCTCGGTGTCTGACAGACCTTCCGTGCTGTTTTCTTGTAGGGACCTCTCTACGGGGACCTCACGAGCGCACATTCCAACAGAACGCTGCCTTCAGAACTGACTTCTTAATTTAGTTCTACAGACCACTGCATACCCAGCCTGGCACAGCTGGGCACCGCCTCTGCAAACACCTAGGGCAGCATCTTCTCCTGGCTCTTAAAGGCTAAAAATAACTAATATTCCAGACCTACAAGATGACAGCGCCAAGAACAAACGGGATGTCACTGCCGTTCGCGGAGAGGCCACACACCCTCAGGAGCACTGAAACCCTGTCACGAAAACGCCGTCAAAACCCTTGGCGTTTATGCACGGCTCATTTCCGGGCGTGGAAAACGCCCATAAGCCAGTTCAGTTTCGCGTTCCCAGAGCCAGGTCAGGCTCCCGCCTCCAAGCTGGCCGCCCAACAGCTCCCAAACTTTCCACGACCACCAGAGACACCGCGGCCAGCCAAGGTCCGTCCCCAGCTAGGAGACAGCACGGGGCACGGGCAGCTCCACATGGAAAAACAAAACAGGAGCGGCCGTTCATGCGCCTCCAGCCCTTCGCCCAGTTCCTCCTGCCCCCGTTCTGCAGCTCCTCCCGCTCCGCCGCCCCCCGCTGCCGCAGCCGGCTGCTCCTCGGACACCGCCTCCCCAGCCCGCCCGCCTGACCGCCTCCGCGGCTATTTTTAAGCTGCCGGGCAAGTGGAGAGGCGACAGAGCTGTCGGGTGGGCCGGCCTGGCCCGGCTCGGCCCGGCTGAGCACGGCAGCGCCCAGGAGACACCGCCCGAGCCTCCTCCCTTGTGCGGGCGGCAGGGCGAGCCCGGCCGGGCAGGAAGGCACGCGGCGGCATGAGGGCAGGCAGGCGGCTCCCCCGCGGCGCTCCAGGCCCTTACCTCCCCAGATGCCCAGCTTCAGCTGAGAGCTGTCCACATTCACCACGTAGTCGCCGAGAAAACGGTTCAGGACGTCCACGACCAGGGACTCAAAAACCATCCTGCCCCCGGCCGCCGCCGCCGCCCGGCAGCAGCGCCACCGCCCCGGCTCCTGCCGCTCCCCGCCGGTCCGCGCCGCCCCGCCCCGCCCCGCCCCGCGGCTCGAGGGGCCGGCCCGGCGCTGCCCCCGCCCCGCTGCGGGCGCGGCGAGGAAGGGGCGCGGCTTGTCCGCGGCTACGGCAGCCGCTGGGGGCTGCGCCTGCTGCAGGCCTTTCCGTCGCCGGGCATTTCCTTCACAGGGCCTTGCCTTTCCTTCACAGGGCCTTGCCGTTCCTTCGCAGGGCCGCTCCGCGCGCACGCTGGCTGCCCGCTCTTGTGAAGGTACGAGTTACCACAGAACGGGTCATGTTGGAAGGGTCCGCAGGGGATCAGCTGGTCCAATCTCCCTGCTCAAGCAGGGTCGTTCTAGAGTAAATGGCACAGGATTGAGACCATGTTGTTCTTGAATACCGCCATTGGAGGAGACTCAACAACCTCTCTAGGTAGTTTCTCTGGGCAATCTGTCACTGCACAGTAAAGAAGTTATTCCTCATGTTCAGGTGGAGCTTCCTATACATCAGTTTCTACCCATTGCTTCTTGTGCTATTGCTCGGCACCACCGAGCAGCGCCTGGATCCACGTTCTTGGCACCCTCCTTTCAGATACTCACACACATTGATAAGGTCTCCTCTCAGTTAACTCTTCTCGAGGCTGAGCAGGCCCAACTCCCTCAACTTTCCCTCATAAGACAGGTACTCGAATTCCTTATCTTTTTGCTCTCCACTGAACCCATTGGTTTGTCCAAGGGATTTAAATGTTGCATAGCCATAACAGTTTTTTGAGTATTTTTCTCAAATACCCAGGCTAGGTGAATGTAGAAATTAGTGCATCTCTTGAGCATTAAAAAATGGGTGAGCTATTACTGGTATAATGGCTAAAACAGATTGAATTGAATTTATCTCTCCAAAGAGCTTGACTCTCAGGATGTTTTCTGGCTTGGTGTCAGCTGAACCACAGGGAAACAACTGGGCCATGTTGCCCTGAGTGGCTGTGCTGAGGACCCCTGCAGTCACAAGGATTTTTAAGGAAACTTCCCGGTCTGACTGTTCACAAGAGTCCCTGACCGTCACACTCCCAGTGCCAGTGTTTTTCACTGCTAGGTCCAAAGGCCCTTCACAGCAAGTGGCTTCAGTGCGTCACTGAGGTGAGCCAGCTGCTGGACTTCTACACACCTTACGTTCTGTCAGTGTTGCTGAACCTTTGTATATTTAATATTAAAAAAAAAAAAACTGTTGAGGGAAAAGGAAATGAGAAAACTGCCAGATACTATACACCTTTTCATGCCATTTTACAGAAATAAAAGACTATTGCCTACCACTTCTGACCTTTCCTTTCACTATGGGATTTTTAAGCCTGCTTGCCACAACCTGCCACACCACCCAATATGCAGAATAAAATAATTTGGAAAGAAATATCTTGATATAAAGAAATAAATCTTTATCAGAGATCATGTTCTTTATTAACACAAGGAAGAGGAAAGAGTGATACTGAAGAATGGTTACAGAAGACAAAAAATGCACTGTTTTATTGAGGCTTAGGTTCCTCTGAAGCTTATTTGTATTATTTGGAAAAATTACGGTCTCAGCATTTCCAGTTCTTGGGTTTAGCATCTTTTTCTATTGAAAAACAGCAGTAGTAAAAAAAAAAATAATAATTGGAAAAGTAAAACCAAAATGTGATCAGCAGCTTGTGCATGCCAAATGTAACTTTCCATGTATGTGTATTAGTGTCCATGCACTAATACACATACATGAGAATATCTATGCAGCTGGCTCTCTATAAATTTCTTACACATATTTCTTACAAGCTGTCTCTAGAGAAAAGTGTGAGCACAAGGTTTTATTTTGTGACTCAATCATATATATTCCTGTTTAGTTATGGACAAGCTGGATGTTGAATCTACTCCTGTCCATTTACAGTTCCAAAGTTGGCTTTGGCAGTATGTATCTTCAGGGTTATCTTCTACCAGTCAGTTTTCCAAAGTAACTTTAGTTGTAAGTCTAAGCTCCTTAGGGTATGGATAAAATTTCTTTGTCTTGTTCAAGTATTCTGGAGAAGGCGTTCTGAAGTCAGGAGAGCAAGTGTATCCTAGGTGAAGTATGATTTCTTTTGATTAAAGGGATACAATTTTTATTTTGTTATTGTAAAGAAGATTTTATGGTATGATGGATTTTTTGAATTTGCAAAGTGCAAATTTGCACAGCAATCAGCTAGCACTCCACCTGAGAAAAACTGCTTACTGCTGATGAACTGCTAGGTCTAGGTAGGTGACCATGGACAAGCATGTGTTTCCTACTGGTGACTCTTACCTACTTAGAAATACTTAGTAACATTTGCAGACTCATCAAGGCACATGGTTCCATCTTTTTCTTCATTCCTCTTTGTGTCCCACAGCTCACTGGCACTAGCAGGAGCAGTGTGGCTTCAAGCCCAGGCTGGATCACTGTCTGAGAAGTAAGCATGAAACAGTCAGCCCTATGTGGGGCATCCTTCCAGTCCCATGAACCAAAGTTTCTCCCTGGCATTTCCACAGTATTTGGGAACCCTGTCTACATACATGACACAATCAGAGCCAACATGACAACCAAAGCCACCTAGACAGCAATTTTTCCACTTGAATCTCGATCTGTATGTTCCTGCAGTCTCCATTGAAATCAGTTAGTAGTCACTCTGCTTTTCCCATTTTTGTAACCAAAGCCTTTGGCACTTGACACCTGTAACAAAGCTGTTACAGGATGGATGTTAACCACCAAGTTTCTGGGTTCCATGGTCATAGAATTTCTGCAGGCCTCAGACTTCTCTGTGACAATGAGGGATTCCATGTCATCTTTCTGCTGCCGTCTGTGTGAAGGCTGCTAAGACTTCTACTGGAGTGACTCAGCACCTCACAGGTCTGCCAGGATGGAAGGTCATCTTCAGGGCCAATGTCATCTGCTTCAGGACAATCACAAGCATCCTTCTCAGCCACATATTAGAATTCAGGAAAGGAGATTTGCTCATCTGAAAAAACAAAACAAAAAAAGCCCCACACAACAGAGTCCAGTGTAAAGGATGTTTCTCCCTGGTTTTAGTCTCCTCAAAAAACTTTTGACACTAATTGCATAAGTTTAGGCATACAGCAATGATTCAATGCATTTTCATGTTCATAAGTAGGACTCTTCTTATCCTTGTTTCTTCCATCTTGCAGATAGTGCTTTCAAAATGGTTTTAATTCAAAGAAGCATGAAATACAGTGAATAGAGCAGGATGAACTGTGAACCTCCTTAGTGTGTCCCCAAAAACTCAAAAGCTTATCTTACAGGGCTTTCAAAATTTTTGAACTATTTCTTGGAGAATTTTAGGATATAACTGCAGCAAAACCGCACACCAGAGAGGTGCCTTATTTCTAAATCTTTCAGTCACCTGGTTTTGAATCTCCTTCAGAATTAGCTGAATCATGGTGGAGTGTTTGCTCTACTCACACAAACTTTTTCTCAAGACAAGGTGAAATGTCTAAGTTGTACAGTCCTTCAATTACACATGCAGCAATGTAGTTACTGCTGAATTGTGTAGTAATCTTAGTAAGTCAGTTGCATTGGGCATGAACTGCTTACAGATTTTGAAACTGAAAGACAAAACCATAATAGCTCATGCTATGCAGTAAAAACTCCAAGGTCTTCTTACAATAAAACACTTCAGCTAAGTTTAAAGCCAGTTCTTGCAGTTCAAGAAACAAACTAGAGAGTAGTTATATTCTTCCTGTCATCATCAAAGGAGTATATTCAGTGGTTTGATAAAATAGAAACTTTAGGAGTCCAGTAGCCTTTTTAACACTATCACTGAGAAGACCCTGACCTTCAAGCTTTGTTCAAAATTGTAGTCTAGCATGGCAGAAGACAAAACATGTCTCTCTGTAATAGATTTGGCATGTTGGAAGATCTAATTGAATAAAAAACTTATGAAGCATCATACTTAACATTATGAATACTGTCTTTATACTTCATTTAAGTATATATAATTTACACCAGATATATGAATTTGAATTTCATTTTTCATTTGTTAAATCATTCATAAGTACTGAAAAGCAATGTGACTTAGAAAGAAAATCAGAATTGGAAATACTTTGTTGGCGTGTGGAAAGTAATACACATGCAGAATAAATAAATAAATACGCATTGCAGAATAAATTTAAATCTGACACTGACCATATTTTGTTACATGTCCTTGCCTTTTTTTTTACTCATCAAAGTATTTGTCAAGCAGCACAATGCATTACAAGTAAAGCACTGATTTCAGTCAAAACAAGTTTAGTATCAGAAATTATTGTTAATGAAAAAATTTTACCTTGATAAAGGGCACCATCTTCCCTTCGAGCAGATATGAAGTAACACAGATTACTTATATTTCTAGTAGGCATGGTTCTGCTTTATTTTGAACAGAGGTAAACAGGATGAAACCCATCAGCTTTTCCCAGAAGTTCTAATGGAGTCTTACTTTACTTCTTTTCATTCTTAACTCTTGTTTATTCTATTTTTTTACATTTTGATGGAACTTGAGTAGCTATAATCATACATCTTATTCAGTGAGGGTTGGCTGTATGGCTGTACCTTGGCAGCAGATATCTCAGTATAGTACCAAACATAACCTTGGGACAGGGACATGTGTCAGTCCAAGGAGAGTGGTTATCCAACAGCAAGACGTTTCTTTATCTCTCTTGGTTTTCAGCTGCTATGTAGCTTATCAGCTAGGAAGTACCACGAAGTTCCTCCCTCCTCTGCAAGGGTGTCAACAGAGCCTGGTCATGCTGTCCCACTCCACCCTTCCTTTAGTTCCCCTGAGACTGTGTTGTGTGTGAGAGATCAGATATGCTGGCTACATTCCATCCAGGGAGTAGCAACTGTATTTTCCCCTGTGTTTTCCATACCATTATCTTTTTACACCATCATCTTCCCACACAAGCAGTTTTCATGGATTTTGTAGTTTATCTATCCTTCTCACAGTAGGCATGTATCCTGGGTTTACAAGTGATGGAAGGAGAGATGTTTTTGTTTGAGGTACTAATGTGGAATTGTTGTAAATTAAGAGCCTCCAAAAGGGGAGAAGAAAATCTGAGTGAAGACTGAGACAATTTGGAGAGGTCCTACAGACATATAGTTGGGTTAAAAAAAAAAATCAATACAAAAAAGCCCATGCTGATGTACAGTTCCAAACTATGGATTATGATTTCAGACAGACAAAAATTTTTGACACTTTTTTAATAATAGCAGTAATTTTTTCCATCAAATTGGTTTAAAGGATTTACAGTTTTATACATATATATATATCATGAAAAACTGTTAGTCCATCCAAAAAGTTCACAGATTGTTTTATACCTTTTGAGAGATACTGTCTCCACCCTTCTTGCTCCACCACTTTTCTAGATCTTTGATTACTGAAGCCTGTCAAAGCATCTTTTACTCTTTTTAAATATGCAGTTTCCCTGAAGCTCAAGTATTATCATATAAACATAAAATTGGAGTTAACAGTGAAAAAGGAAAGAGTGAAATGACTACCCAGTTTGAACACACATAGTACAACAATTCCTTCACTATTAAAGCACTTGAAATGTTGAGACCTTTCATCCTTTGAATTGCTAGACCTATATCAAACCTATTCCTACTGTATTTCTCACAGGATTTTGAGAGCTCCATTCTGATCCTTACTTTTCTAGTGTAGATAAAATATGGGGAAAGAGCAATTCTAAGTTCCAACTGAAAAAAAAAAAAAAAAAAACTATAGAAAAGTGAGCAGCAAGTTTAGTAACTCACCTTAAAAGTGGCACTTCCCTGGACCATCACACATACTCTTAAGTCCTAAACAGTCAAGTTTTGCAGTAGCATTTGTTTTACTTTCTGTTTTTGGAAGAGCAGCATTAGTGTCATTCCAAGTGATTCCCTTATTAGCAAAGTAAACAGATGTGTTGCTACTTATTCCAGTAGAAATGGCATCAGGACCCAAATAGAGCAACTCTGAATTAGAAAAATTCAAGTAATCTGTATTTGACATGACAAATTTGCTCAGGAGAATGTGTAAATAAAATTATTCAAAGGATACAGATGCTATTGACGAACTGCTAAGGGCACACTACCTGATATTTTGCATGACACACACCTCTTTTTGAAACAAAGGGCAGATATATGTTATTTCCTTTCACGAAATCAATTCACACAACTCATTGACCTCCTCATTTTTTATTTTTTTTTTGTTATAACACAGCTCTGTGTATTCAACCCCAGTGTACATTCCTGCTGTGCTACACAGACAAATATCCACAATATGCTGCATATCCTGCTCAACATGTGGAATTTTGCCTTTGTTCATATATGATATATAATTATTGAACATCTTATTTGTGTTTTAATTAAACACTAAGCACTGGTCTTTAATGAAGCCGACACTCCTGTACTGCATTCCCACTTCTGTTGTGCTACTGAACCTCAGTCAGGGGATACCACTGGGCTTATGCAGCTGCACACTGGTAATGCTCAAGGTTGGTAGTAGCAGTAGTAGTCAAACAGTAGTCTGTATGCTAGATTTAGTCTTAAGACTCTTGAGTCTGCTAAATTTATGCCTCGATGGGGGAAAATAGGAAGAGAGACAAGAGAGAAGGTGTGTGGTGTCAGATCTGAAGATCAGCATATGGCTAAATATTTTCTCACCTGCTTCCATTGACCAAACATAAAGGTTTCATCCCAGCTGGCAACTAAGTACCACACACCTGCTCACTCACTCCCCTGCAGCAGGATGAAGGAGAGAATCACAAGTGAAAAAACTCATGAGCTGAGGAAAAGATGGTTTGATCAGTAAAGCACAAACCATGCACACAGGCAAAGTAAAGCAAGGAATTCATTCATCACTACCCATGGACAGACAGGCGTTCAGCCACCTCCAAGAAGGCAGGGCTCCATCACACATAACAGTGACATGGGAAGACAAATGATACCACTCTGAAAGTCCCCCCTTTCTCCTTCTTCTCCAACAGTGTATGGACTCGAATATCCTTTTTGTCAGCTGGGTTCAGTTATCCTGGCCGGGTCCTCTCCCAGCTCCTTGTGCATCCCCAGTCCACTCACTGGTGGGGTGCTGCAAGGAGCAGAAAAGGTCTTTACGCTGTATAAGCCCTGCTTGGAAGTAAACATCTCTGTGTTAGCAAAACATAAATCTAAAACATAACCCTACGCTAGCTACTGTGAAGAAAATTACTCCATCTCAGCCAAAACCAGCACACCAAACCAGAAATATGACTCTTTATCATGAGGTGTGCATTGCCAGGATTGTTTTGCAGGAAAGAGAGAGAGAGTGACAAAGCTCAAATGCTAGTGAGAAGTCTTAACCATAATGGAGATTCCAGATGTAAAGTTGGCATTTGGCTTTTAGTTACAAGATTGCAGGAGTCGAAGCAAATGAGCAATTTTGCTGATTATGTGAAGGACACTTGGAGTAGGTGAGCTCTCCCTATTCAGTGATGGAGGTGGCACCATCTGGTGGCTGTACGGAGATTTCTGTGTTGTTTCCAACACATAGTGTTGGATTGATGGGCTCAAGCATTTTATGATAGTTTATATTCAACAAATATAATTTTACAGTTAATATTAATAATTTTAAATTATTTTATGTCCCTTTTTAAATGAGATGGACATGGAAAATGTGAATACTCACAACACAAAGGTAGTTGTATTTGAAGTTGGTCTTGGATAGTTGCAGTGGAATTGGTGTTTGGAAAGCACCCTTGGCAGCATAGCAATCATCTAGCATTGAATGGGTGTTGTCTATATGGAATTAGATAAAGACTGTGTGATTTTCCCATGTTGTTTATTCTCAGGTACCACATGAAAAGAGAAGACAGAACTGACTGCGAATACATTCTTGCAAGTTTATCTTGTCTACAGGATAAGTAAGACAATGTAGATACTAAAAATAATTTCTAGAAGCCTAGGGACTAATGCCACATTTGTGTCTGCTTTTGAAAAATCATTGATATTGTAGTCATTGGAGAGTCCCTGAAGACAAGCCCTTGCAAGACAGTTTTCAAAGTAACATCTGAATGTGAGCCGTGACTATCCCTGCTGAAATGGAGTGTCAACTTAGCAATCTACTCCAGAGAAACAGAGCTTTCATTGCTATGCCTTGCTTCCTGTTCTTTCTGCACTGTTACTCACTCTGTGGTTCTAAATGAAGATACTTGGACTGCATGGATCAAATGGCAGATCTGAATCCTGCAGTTCCTCTGTATGAGCTTTTTCATAAAAAATGGGTGTATGGGCACTTCCACTCCAATGATCCTTCAGAGAGAACTTGACAAATTAGAAGGCTGGGCAATCACCAGCTATATGAATTTTCAACAAGGGAAAGGGCCAGATTCTGTACCTGGGATGGGGCAATTAGACAGACAGACTGGGCAATGAGACAGCAGCCCTGCGGAGAGGAGCCTCGGGGTCCTCTGACAGAAAGTTGAACCTGAGTCAGCAGTGCCCTGGCAACCAGGAGTGCCAGCCATGCCCCAGGGGGCATCAGGGACAGCATCACATCACACAGGGGCAAGGGAGGGGATTGTCCTGCTTTACTCTGAGCTGGGATGGCATCACCTCAAGTCCTCTGTGCAGTTTTACACTGCAATATAAGAAAGACATTAAACTACTAGAGAGCATCCAAAGAAGGACCACATAGTTGGTCTTGAGCCTTGAGGGGAAGCCATGTGTGGAGTGATTGAGATCACTTGGTTCAGCCCGGAGGAGACGGAGGACAGACCTCATTCTAGTCTGTAACTTCCCCATTAAGGGAAGAGGAGGGACAGACATTGATATCTTCTCTCTGTGACTAGTGACAGGACTCAAGGAAATTTCATGAAGCTGAATCAGCAGGGGTGTAGGTTGAAAGTTAGAAAAAGGTTCTTCACCTAGAGGGTGCTTGAGCACTGGAACAGACTCCCCAGAGAAGTGGTCACAGCACCAAGCCTCTCTGTGTCAAGAAGCATTTGTATGATGCTCTTGGGCATACAGAGTGATTCCTTGGGGTGTCCTGCATGGGACCAGAAGTTGGAATTGATAATCATGATGGATGCCTTCCAACCCAGCATATTATATGGTTCTGTGATTCTCTGATTCTGAGTCAGCTGGTTTAAAGTTGTCGCCCAGGTTTTTTATGGATCTTCTGGCCTGGATTTTGTACCATCTGTGTGATGTTCCCAGTTGATTTCTGGCAAGCTGAGGTCCGCCATAAGGACAAGGGCAGTTGACTTGGAAGTGCCCTTTAGTTCCTCAAAGGATAATTTGTCAGCATTATCGTTCTGGCTGGGAGGTCTGTAGCAGGCTCCCACAATGACATCCACATTATTCATTAATCACTTGATTCTTACTCAGTATCTCTCAGCTGTACCATTGCCAACTGTAAGCTTCATACATTCTATTATTGTCATTACATAAAATGTCACTTCCCAGCCTCTTCTGTCCTGCCTATAACCATTCAATAGGACACTCCTATCCCACCATAAAAGTGATTTATTGAAAATATTATTTTCAAACTAAACAGGGCAGGTTTGAAGTGGCCGCCATGCTAAAGAAAATTATATGCTCATAAACTGTGGTATTTTATCATGCATGCATTTTGGATTACCAGACCGTTAACTTGGTTGTATGTGCACGTTAGTTAATCTGTTGTACTAGAAATAAAAGTCCTAGTCCATTTGCAGATCTAGCTTATTTATAATTAACTGGCAAGCCCTTGTGTCATTGTTTTGTACTCCCAGGTCTTCTGATGTTTTGAACCTCAGAATTTAGGGCCTTATCTCCTATTTCATGCCCCTGCTCAGTTCTAGTTGATTTGGGCCTTGAAAGTTGCTTTAGAATTCTTCAAATCTCCCTTTCTACTTCTCCTTGTACTCCATTAAGGTCGACCTTCAGTGTCCAAAAGCATAATGTGCTCTGAGTGTCAAAAGGGCTTAAGCTCAAAATGTGTTTTACTTTGTTTAGGTGTTTTTGTTGCTAAATCTAGTTTTTATACAAATTTAAATTACCAATACATATAATACATTAGAAAGACTATAATGTCTATCATAAAAGGCAGTATATAATAAAGCATATCTGTCAGTGAAAACTTGCCAAATATATTATTTTTAGGACCTATGCAACATAATTTCATTATCAATATTTTTCCCTAATTCCTTTTTTATTGTTGTGACAACCTCATGTATGTTTTTTGTAGTAATGGACCAGTGAGATATGAGCATTTTTATGAAATTGGAAAGTGGAGTAGTGGCATTTAATTTTGTGTTTTTATCAAAGAAGTATTTGGGTCTGAAGAGAAGTGGATTTTTAGGAAACCAGAAGATGGCAGCAAGTGTTGATTATAATTTTGCTACACTGAACCTCTTCACACCTTCAGAGCAAACCAATATCCTTTGTAATGTAAGCATTTGCTTTGAAAGTGATATGTAAGAGAAAGGGCTAATTTACATTTGTATCAGTACCATTATTCTTCCACAGGGAAGTAGGAGGGCTAATCCATTTCAAACAGATTTATCCATTTGAAAAACCTAATGCTGTGAGGGGCTGTCAGTGTGCATATACCAAAGAAATAATGCAATTATCTGTTGAACACATAAATACAAAACGACATGTATAGTGACATTTTTCTCTTCTTACTGCCATATCTGGAGCTTTTTGCAGCACGTGTTTGCAAGATAGATGCTGTTTCTGAACAGGCATATCAATGATTGAAAGTATTAATGGTGATGGAAGATAACCTTTTATATTGATTTCAGGATAGTTCAGAATGAGGGTGGTGCTTCCATGGATCTTGGTGGGAACACTTAAAGCTGAGGTCTAATCCTTCTCAGTGTATCAGTCTGCTTCTAGTTTGGCAGGGTTGATAGGACTGAACCAGCAGATAGAGGTACAAGAGGTTTAATATTTTCTTTCTGGATTTTAATTTGAGTACTGTATATATTGTTAGCTTGTGAAAAGGTAAGAAAAAACACAAACTATACCCTCTGCACAATTTAATTAGAATACTACACTTGGCCAGAGCCACTCATTGGAATAATTTTAAATCCTTTCTGGAAGTTACGTACTGGACCACACTTTAAGGCTAGCTTTGAGTAGATAGCTCAATAGGTCTTGGTAAAGTTCAGGACAGGAAAATGCTCCTGATTTAATCTAAGTTACCGTGGGAGCCAGGAAAAAAATGCTATGAACCTCATGCATCATTAAATAGTAGTTCTGTCATATAACCGTCTTTCAAAGTGTTTAAATTTAATGAATTTTAGTGTAACTATTTTGATGTGAGCTTTAAGTATCATCAAAAGTGACCTGGAAGCCACTTTCAGTTTGAAAAGCCTGCTGTATATCTTGTCTAATCTGGGCCTTCATAAATGTGAAGAATCTTAATCTATTTATTTTCTCCTCAGAAAAACCATCCCATTACTTTAATTATGTCTGTGGTCTTAATTTTGTTTTTCTACTCTACCTGTTCAAGATATACATGAAACATGTATATATTGATGGACTGAGTGATGTTTCCTGATATTCTTTTCCTATTAAATCATGATATTTGACTTGCTTTTCTGTATCTGCTAGTAGTCCAACAGGCATACAGTGAGGGAAGGAAATGAAAGCAAAATGCAACAGCTGAACTGATAATAGTACATTTTTGCACATTGCATCATTATGTTCAGGAATTTATTTCACTTCTAAAGAGAACAGCTGTGAAACCTTTTATTATTTTTCCTCTGTCCAATGGGGAGAGTAGTGGAGAGAAAAATCGACAAAACTTGTGAACTCCAAGGTAAACTAAGTGGCCATACTAAAATTATAGGGAAAAGAAGAACACAGACCATATTTTTTTTTTTTTTTTTTTTTGGATAGATGTCTGTAAGATCCTGTGTTATACTCATCAGGGGAATGTTGGTAAGAATTGTCGAGGGCTCTGAATGCCATCCGGCTGGCAGAAAAACAGATATAAAAATAGTGGTTTGAAACGTGTAAATATTCAAGTGTCTTATATGACAGTATCACTTATCAATATTATAAGATTTTAAAAAATTAGGATTGTTATACCTGGGTATAAAATATAGGTCATGCTGAAAATTTGGTCTTATTTATTTCCAAAATTAAATGCAGTAGAGGAAGTACCACAATGTTTTAAATTGGTCCTTCAAGACCTTTCTGGTTTAGAGACAAGTTATCAGATTTAGACAGGAAGTAATTACACATTTATTTTTGATAGTTAATTGGTTTGATCAATTGAATCAATTGGTTTGATTCTCTGGTTCGCTGTGTGGTTGGTGAAACTGGGAGGAACTTCTCTCTCTTCCTAATATAACAATGCTGTAACAATGATTCTAAAATAAACCCATTACCCCCAGTAAATATGCAGGTCTAAGAATGTGTTCTTTGGTAACGTATACTGTGACCAGCATTGTTTTTGGCAGCATGGACAGGGGGATCAAGTGCACCCTCAGCAAGTTTCTCAACAGCACCAAGCTGTGTAGTATGTTGACATACTGGAGGGAAGGGATGCCATTCAGAGTGACTGTGACAGGCTTCAGAGATGTGCTCATGCAAATCTCATGCAGTTCAATGAAGTAAAGTGTGGGGTCTTCCACCTGAGTTGGTGCAATCCCAAGTATAAGTACTGTCTGAGTGGGAAATGGATTGAAGGCAGCCTTGAGAAGAAATGCCTGGGGGTGTCTGTGGACTAAAAGTCCATTGTGTGCCTACAGTCCAGAAAGTAAATTTTATCCTGGGCTGCATCAAAGGCAGCGTGACCAGCAGGGTGAGGGAGTGGAGTCTGTCCTGCTGCTCTGCTGAGACCCCACCTGCAGTGCTGCATGTGCTGCATACAGCTTGTGGTCTCCAACTCAAGAAAGACACAGAGGGGAGAACCATTAAATGATCACAGGGCTCGAACACATCTCCCGTGACCACAAGCTAAGAGATCTGGGGATGTTCAATCTGGCAAAGAGAAGACTCCAGGGAGAGTTTGTAGCATCCTTACATTACCTGAAGAGAGCCTGCAAGAGAGTGGTAGAGGGACTCATTATAAGGATATGTAACAGTAGGACAAGAGGAAATTTCTTTGAGCTGAAGAACTTTTATGTTAGACGTTGGAAGAAGTTCTTTACTTCTAAGGGTGGTGAGACACTGGAACGGATTGTGCAGAAAGGCTGTGAATTACCAGTCCCTGGCAGCATTCAAGGCCAGATTGGGTGGGGCTCTGAGCAATTTTGCCTGGTGAAAAGGGTCAATTTCTTTGAAGTGTTCTTCTTGCGCCACAGTGGATTCATAAAATCCATTCATAAAATCCATTCATTTACTTGAGATATTTTTTAGTGCTGTTCAATCAACAGGTGAAACAAGAGATAGATAATTGCGAGTGAGTGTCAGGTAATGTCAAGATTCCTAGTTCATAAAGTCGATAGCTCTTTGTGTGATTACGTTTGTGTCTTTGCAGCTGACATGGTTTCTGCTCTCCCTCTTTACAAATCTTTAAAATAAGAACATTTATTACTCAACAAATACAGCATCTACACTAGCTCTGTTGTATTTGCTTCTGAGCACTTACAAAAATGAAGTAATGAAAACAAGTTAGACCTTGATTTTGAAAGCATCTTTTTTCTATTAAATAAAACCCCTAACCACATAATAAGTTCAAATCAGTGAAGCATGAGAACATCTCCGTTGATTTCTTAACTATATGAATGATGAATTCTGATGTCTAGTAATGTATTATTGTTCTGTCTCTCCTATTTTTGGTTTACCTTATCGATCATTACCACTATTACTCTCTAACACAGTCTTTCCTATTCCCATTCAAATTAATTTCTTAGTACACTGTGGAATATAAAACCCCTGGAGAGTGATTCACTTTTATAGTATCACAATTGCCTTTTGGATTACTTAATTGGTAGGGTGATAAGGAAATGCACCACAGCTTCGTTGTTATTCAAAGACATCTACACAGAAAACAGGTTTTACCACCTGAGAATATGATATATTTGAAAATAAATTTTAAAAATACTTTAAGATGCAGATGTTACATTAAATGTATGCCAGTGACCTTGAAACAAATTTATCATCTCTAGCTGCACTACTGGAAAAGACTATAAAAAATTTTTATCTTCGCAGAGTGG